>NW_018193322.1:0-379 GCF_001263595.1 Phalaenopsis equestris
TGCTTTGGATCCCTTTGTAAGGCTCCTGCATTATTTCATAATCTGTCAGATCTTTCCACTTAATCATATCTCATTTGCTTCTGCCCCTCCCAACACACTCCTTTGATAGGTAAAGATTTTAGAATCACCTACAAGTCTTCTGTCAACATCGAAGTTAGAGAGTGTATGATCTCTTATAGCACACCTCAGTTGTAAAACATGAAAGACTAGATGTAGTGCTGATGAGGGCAAGAACCTCAAATAGTAGGTCACTACCCCAATGTGTGAAGCAATCCCATAGGGTCCAAAATATCATGAAGAAAGTTTCTTGCTCCTAACCTGAACAATCTCATGTAAACCACACCCTCGAATTTGAATTGTATCTCTCTCTGATGTCCAT
>NW_018193323.1:0-379 GCF_001263595.1 Phalaenopsis equestris
CCCCCCAGCCTGAATGAAGTTGTGAAATACTTTGTGTCTGAATAAGATGCAATAAGGCAAACCCACTACAATCGTAACCAGGACGTTGAAAAGAAAGACCTTTTGAGACTGCGGTGGAGGTTGCCCCCCACATCAAAGAATACTCCTAGAATGATCTTCAAGATACAAAGAAGGTTCCTTCACCAGTTGAATGATATACATCATTAGGAAATGAATTAGGGGATCAACGTCTCAGAGTTGAGGACAATCTTGAACGGTGTTTCGTTTCCCACAGATAGAACCAAACTGATGCATCCTAGAAAACTCACGGTAGAGAATTCAACACACTCAAGTGAAAGAAAAATAACCAATAATGACACCATAAGTTTTTATGTGGAAA
>NW_018193324.1:0-379 GCF_001263595.1 Phalaenopsis equestris
CGGGCTTTGATAGGTTTTCTCACGATGGCGATTCCCGGCAGTGATTCCTTGATTTCCCACTTTCTCTTCATCATCTCGCGAGACGACACTTTCACGCTCTTGCAGACGTCCTCGTGTCGACGACGCTCGTCTCTGTACTCGACGACGTCTCACCTACTCTCGGCGACGCTCGTTGCACTCATACTTGACGACCTCGCAGTCGACGGCTCACGTTTACACTTGCATCTCTCACCCGCAGTCAACAAATTGTAGCCTTACTACCTCTGAAGTTTGTCCGCCTATTTCCAGCTGCTCACCTAGCTGCTCTAGAGATGACATCGACGTTCTGTTCCTATGCCACTGCGCTTGCCGACGACTTTCCTATTCCTACTTGTGCTCC
>NW_018193325.1:0-379 GCF_001263595.1 Phalaenopsis equestris
TTCCAGCTATTTTTTTTCATTTTCTTAAGATTTTCAACAGGTAACCAAGCCATTTTTTTGAAAATGAGAAATTTAGGAGTTAGTTATGTGAATACATAATAATTGAGTAGTATGTATACAAGTCTTCCCTTCGTTTAATTTTAGCTTTAAAGTATTTCAATTTCTACATCGTGTGTGACGCAGCTTTTTTATTTATTTATTTTATTTAACGAGACTGTTCCATCCATTCTATATATCGGAAGGTAAAGGACTGAGAAACTATCCATGGTCAATTATAAGAAAGGTTCTCATTTGTAAATATTATGTTGACATATTCTTATAACTTAAAAAAGATTTATTGATGATGAAATTAGGAAAGAAGTGGGAGTTTAGGAAGGGA
>NW_018193326.1:0-379 GCF_001263595.1 Phalaenopsis equestris
GGCTAACTTCCCAAGCCTGAATCCGTATCCGAGGAAAGTGGTTCCACTCAACGGAGTTTTCGTTCTGGTGCTCCGGCTTCCACTTTCCGACTCCCGCCAGTCGATGAGCATCGATACCTCCGCCGCCGCTCGCCGGAGATGATGAAATCGAACGATGGAATCCAAACAGACTGTAGACGTGGACTCTGAAATCGGATCAGCGGAGAAAGTGGAAGACGATTCCTTTCCCTGTGAGGAGATCCTGTGCTGCGAAAATCCTAAAATCATCCAGTGGGAAGAGCTGCAGCAGGAGCTAGCCAGGCTGTGTAGCCTCTCCTCAGCTCTTACGAAGGGTAACGAACGGAAGGAATTCCTTTCACAGAAGCTCGGATCCGTCATC
>NW_018193327.1:0-379 GCF_001263595.1 Phalaenopsis equestris
TCCTTACTTTCTACTCTCTAAAAGTGTCTTAAGTCTTTTATCTATACCTTAATTCAATATAAGTCCTCCTTTTTATAGTTTTCCATAAGGTGCTTTTGTGTCTCTTCAAAATAAGTCCACATTCAATGATTCTTCCAAGAGTTGCCTCTTCTTAAGAACCATTTCAATTTATTTTTGTGCCCATCAACTGTAATCCACATTTTCACGAAGAGATGCTTCAAACACCCCTTCAAAATTTTTCCAAAATTCCTTGAATTTTTATCATAACTACCTGGCATGTAAGCATGAGGTCTTTGGCGCTTAGGCACGACCGTCTCTTTCTCCTGGTGCTTATTGTCAGTCTTGGGAGCTTAGGCGCCACAGTTCATTTTCACACCTT
>NW_018193328.1:0-379 GCF_001263595.1 Phalaenopsis equestris
GACTGCTTATAAAACACTTATAGGAATGTCTCCATGTAATATCATTATTGGCAAAACTTGTCATTTATCAGAAGAATTAGAATATAATGCCTACTGGGTGGTTAAAGAGTTTAGTTACAATATGAAGGATAATGGTTAGAGAAAATTATTATAGTTAAATGAACTTGATGAGATTAGATAAGAATCTTATAAAAATATGAGAATTTATAAATAGAAAATGAAAAAAGTGTCATGATCAAAGAATTCTTAGAAAATATTTTAAAAGCTTTATAGTATAATAAATAAGTGAATTTTTTTTCTCTGGAAACTTAAGTCTAAATGGTCAGGACCATTTACTGTAATAAAAGTTTATCCTTTTAATGCAATAAATATTAAATAT
>NW_018193329.1:0-379 GCF_001263595.1 Phalaenopsis equestris
GCAATCATTGGCTAAAACCTATCTAGTTTTTTAGAGGCAATCCTAGATAATTTTAAGGAAATTATTAATCTTATTGCTAAGTATTTCACTAAATTCTTAAGTTTTTAAAGAAGCATACTTTAGTCTTTAGTTGATTTGTTTGAGCCAAGGTGTAAATTCTTTTTAAGAGAGCATGCATTAAGAGAATCAACCTGACTAATGGGAAATAAATGATTTGCAAATAGGAAAGGAGAAATTAAATGTAATTATTTAGAGTATGACTATTGTTTCTAGAAAATAAAATCTTTTCTTCTCGAAGACCATAGAATATGTCCATTATAATAGTGAAGAGGGGTGAATATAATGAGAAATATTGCCTCAATCAAAGTCCTTTTTTTTT
>NW_018193330.1:0-379 GCF_001263595.1 Phalaenopsis equestris
CTTGATTATTTGTAACCCCAAATTCTAGGGTGACTGAAAGATCGAGTTGCTCCTTAATCGAACTGCATAGAGCCATCCCGATTCCTGAGCTCGCATGGCTGGAGGCCCCATCAACTTAAAGGTCCAAGTTTGTTCATCTATTTTGGAACCTTCGCTCGATCTGATATGTTTGAAGAAGTCAGCCACAAATTTAGCCTTAATCGCCATTCGAGGAATGTAACTGATGTCGTACTCACCAAGTTTCATATCTCCACTTGGGTGAGTGAGTATAAACTTGAGCAGATGGTTAGTAATAACTCGAATCGAATGCGTCTGAAGTACGGTCGGAGCCTGCGAGCAGAGACAATCAAAGTAAATGTTAGCTTTTCCATAATTGGGT
>NW_018193331.1:0-379 GCF_001263595.1 Phalaenopsis equestris
CCTAAGATTTGGACAAAGGGCTCAAGCAGATTTTAGGGGCAGTGTTGCACGTCCCTAGAAGAGCTTTGGTAAGCTGAGAGCAACTAAATCTCCAATATCAGTGTTAAATTCTAGTTAGAACCGGTAGAAGCTCAGGATTTATGCATTTCTACAATAGGAAGTTAACTCCCTTGAATTTATCACAGGTATGTTTTACATTTAAAAATTTTTAACTAAGTGCAAATTTAATTATATTAAAACTCATGTTATGTCATGTCATTCATAATATCCTACAACAATTTAAATACATTAATAAATTAACCCTAAATATTCAATGCAATGGATTTTAAGAATAGGTATAATATAACTTCAGAATAAACCAATAGGAGTATTTTTTTTT
>NW_018193332.1:0-380 GCF_001263595.1 Phalaenopsis equestris
ATAGAAATTAAAATTCCGGTGTCAGATATGTAAATACAAAATCATTGAGCGGCATTTATGTAATAAAATAAACGAAAATTAAAGCGATTCCTTGGAGGGTGCACCTTCTTTACCACGTTACTTGCTCTCTCCCCGGCTCTTGATTCCACCTTTTGTTTTCCCCTTTGACCAAAATCTGGGCCCCAGCTTTTACTTATGCTCGCTAGGAATCATGGCATGTTAATCGAACGGCCAATATTATCACATGTTTATACTTATAATCACTGGCTAATTTTTTTAACATTGTTCGGAGCAGCAATTAAAACCATTGCTAGTGGCTATACAACTCTTGCACTGCTCCCACTTTTTGACGGACTTCTCTTGCTTTAGCACTAAAGTGA
>NW_018193333.1:0-380 GCF_001263595.1 Phalaenopsis equestris
TGATGGTGCACTTAACTTTGAAGTGGAAAAGTTAAATCTCTTCTCATTTGTAATTTTCTATAATCCCCTTCCAACAGTAAAAAATGATTTAATCTTGTCCAGTTTTGTCTCAGTAGGACTGTAGCTCAAAAAAAAAACACAAAGTAGCAGGCGGTAAATGATAGAACATGTTGATTACCTTCGGTGAAAAAGTTGCCAATTTGCCCCTGACCATGACTCGATCCTCTTTCATCTCAGGGAGGTTTGCATAGAACTCCTGCACTTCAAAAATCACTGCCATAGTAGAGAAACAACATAATTGTTCCCATTGTCAGCGAATGATTAAATAATCCACGGATCCACCTCAATTTTTAAAACACCTCTCAGGAATCAATTTTCGT
>NW_018193334.1:0-380 GCF_001263595.1 Phalaenopsis equestris
ATGTATGTAAATTTCACGAATAATTATATTTCACTTCATTTTGGCTTAATAGATTATTAACGCCAGACAAGTTTTCTTAGAATGTGCATTTTGTTCTAATCATGGACGATAAATCATTATGATTTATGGGTATAATCTAAATGAATAGACAATAATGGCCTAAAATTCTATCCTTAGGACTCGTATGATTCACGAACAGGCCAAGATGCTCTGACACCATCATCTGGGATTTTTATTTCAGAATTTGTGCGATGTACCTTGAGGAAAAAGATATGCCTTGCTTAGTGCCGGACGTTCGTAGGGAGCCACCTGAAAAGATAATACCGAATACATTAACACCTAAAACCTAGTAACTTGAGGGCAAGACATCGTCAAAATAC
>NW_018193335.1:0-380 GCF_001263595.1 Phalaenopsis equestris
TATAAGTTAAACAGAAAGCAAATGAAGCAAATCAGTTAAACCAATACTATTATGATAATTCACAAGTGAATCACATAGATAGTTTCAATTACATCCTACAAACATTATATTCAAGGAAGAAATAAGGGATTGCTCACTTATCATTACAAAAACCATCAACTCAAACTTTGAATTAATCATACACCAAAAATTTCAGAGAAATTTAAATTAAAATCCAAACTAAAAGTTAACTTGTCTCCTTCTTTTAAGAAGCAATGTGGAAGAAATGGAAATAAACAGTAAATACAATTTTTGATCCTCTCATATCTCTTCTTTCTTCACATAAAAACTTCTTGCAAAGCCTCTTTGACCTTCCTCTTAAGTGCTCCATGCTCCAAAAT
>NW_018193336.1:0-380 GCF_001263595.1 Phalaenopsis equestris
TTTATAAAGCGAAGTAGTAAAAAAGTTGCCTCAAATGGACAATTTGAAATGTAGAGTAATTGAAATGCATACATTTTAAAAATGCATGAATGACTTAATAGGGTATAAATAAAATGTGCTGAAATTCTTTTTTTGTGCTTGCTACAATACGTTTCAATTGCATTGAATTGTTTGTGTTGTGGGCAAAGCATAAACAATATTGGCGCATGCTCATGTGATGTGATAACAAGTGAGTGTAAGTGTCGGTATATGAGAGCAACACCAAATCAAGTGCGTGCAAGTGTAAGTAGCATAATTAAGGTGCCGAGTGGGTGCAACAAGCAGGTGGGCTGAGTAAGCGAGTGGGGTTGTACTGGCATATGTGCAAGAAGAGAGGGAAA
>NW_018193337.1:0-380 GCF_001263595.1 Phalaenopsis equestris
TAATTTGTAGCAAATAATAATTTAAAATATATTTATTTTTTTAAAAGTTAAAAATAAATTTATAAAAAAAATGTTATTTTTAAATATTGCCTTGTAAAATCTGCGGAGATATTCGCCTTTTCAAAATTTGTATTTAACTTTTTTTAAAACTAAAAATATATTAAATTATTATAATTGATTTATCTTTCAATGTAATTTAAATGAAATTTCATAAAATTAAAGTTATTTTATTTCATACTATAATATTAATTTCATGAGCTTTTATTAATATTTTTTAATTGAGATTACAATATTTAGTAAATTTCATATAATTTTAATTTATTTGTTAAATTAAATAAATTGAAAGAATAGTTAAACAAACACATTGCCTGCAAAAAAAA
>NW_018193338.1:0-380 GCF_001263595.1 Phalaenopsis equestris
TATATATATATATTTATATATATATATATATATTATTTTGAATAAAATTAAATTTTATTAAAAATTGTTTTATGGAAATTCAATTTTTTTTATGTCCAATTTATCATTTTAGTGATTATTTAATGATTTAAAAAAATTACAGAATCAAACTCATATTTACAAACTTCTCCCTCAATGATCCACAAAAAAAATAAAAATTTACATAGACAAATAAACTTCAATTTTTAAAAATTAAAATGATAATATTTCTAAATGATTTAATGGTATAAATATAAGAAATTAAGTTCAGACATTAGAGATGTAAATACATAAAAATTGGTGGGTATATATGTAAATGCACCAAAACTAAAAAATAAATCACTTGGTTATCTCAAATTTAA
>NW_018193339.1:0-380 GCF_001263595.1 Phalaenopsis equestris
TTCTTTATTAGAATTGACAATTGAGTTAAAATTTTAGAAGTAGGCAATGCATTTTTTTCTTCTCATCAAACCCATTCTATTGAGAGCTGTCAACACAAAAAATTTAATAAACAACACCCTCACCCATTAGATAAGCAACAAAGGTAGTTTCAAAATATTTTTTTGCATTGTTAGTTTTCAATACCTATATTTTTTAATTCAATTTGTTCAAAATTTCGAAAACTATAAATACTTATGATTTTTCTTTCATGAGAAGTGACCAAATGATCCTTATTCATGATCAAAAATGACAAAAATTAATCAAAAAATCCTACAATATTTTTCATTCTATATGGTCTCCAATTATCATTGTGAATTTATGAATATGATAGGATGCTTTA
>NW_018193340.1:0-380 GCF_001263595.1 Phalaenopsis equestris
GCAGAAGCAGGAGCAGCGCCGAAACAGAAGAATCGAGCGCAGACGACAGCTGCGAGCGACAGAGGCGTGGAAGAGGACGACGCGAGCAACAGAGATCGCGACATGAGCCGCGACAGGGAGTGTGAACGTCGACGTAGATGCAGACGCCCATATATATATATATATATATATATAAACCAAAATTATTACACCAGCAAAATAATCAATTCCTAAAGTTCAATGGCTTATGCTTATCTCATAAGAAAAACAGATGCAGTACCAAGAACATTTGGTAACTTCATTATCGCACTGTGCCATCACAGTACAAAAATTAGAAGAACAAAGCCCCACTCTCCCATTCACGAACAATTATTTTAGCTTAATCTTCTCCGATTTTTTTT
>NW_018193341.1:0-380 GCF_001263595.1 Phalaenopsis equestris
AAAAAATTAGACTTTCCCCAACCCCGACATCGCCGGAGAAATAGCAGGGCGCGTCCTCGTCGATCCGCCCCACTGCCACGCTCCGGCTACGCCAAACTGCCTCTCTAGAAGCAATTACACGGCTTTGCGAATTTATGCGGACGAGCTCGCGGAAATCCTCTTCGCCGGAAGAGAGTTGAGCGTTGCTGAAGTTTCTAGCATCGTCGCCGTAGTTGTTGGCGTAGCTCACTGCCTCACCGCAGACGCCGTAAGGAACGTGGTCTGCAATGCTGTTCATGCTGCGGACGTAGCGGTTGCGTGCACGGCAAAGAGCGCGGAGGGGCGCGCGCACCACATGGATTATTTGATCTCCTATTTTTCGCTCTTCGTTATTCATCGCC
>NW_018193342.1:0-380 GCF_001263595.1 Phalaenopsis equestris
ATGATTCACCATCCAACTTTTTGACCAAAATATGACCCACATAACCCATTTAACATGAAACATAACATCTATTCAGGTCAAATTTAGGTCGAGTTCGAGTCAATCTAATCTCAGTTTAGGCCAAATTCAGGTTGATCTGTCAACCCAAACTTAAAGTAAAGGATTAAATGAGTTAGGATTCTTAACCTGCAATTTCTTTGGGTTCATTTAGAGACCTCTATATATCGTCGTGAACAAATCCCATGCACGACTTGCACTAGATCGGGACGAATTGTTTGGTCGGATCACACGCAATTCAACCAAAACATTACTATTTACAAATCTAACTCACTCTTGCTTCACTTATCAAATTCTCACTCAAATATGAAAATTCATGATAA
>NW_018193343.1:0-380 GCF_001263595.1 Phalaenopsis equestris
TTTCTAAGCAAAGAGACATTTGTGTGTAGAAGTAGACCAATTGAGTGCTTATGTAAGAATTATTTATATCCTTAATATCTATAAGTTAGTTTCTTTTATTTTCTTGAACACATTCTTATTTTATTATGCATTCATTTTGATGTGAAGACTAAATAGTTGAATAATTATAAGCTAATGTTATAGAGTAAACTTTTTATGTTCAGGTTAGTAATGTGCCTTTACTCTTCACAATTACATGTGGGTGCTTTTAAGTGCTTTTGTAGTTTGATGATTGAAGCTCTTAATGATAATTGTTTGTGGAGTTCTTCAAGTCATCATGCTCGAAATTAATATTCTCATACAACACCCACTTTCCTTTATCTTAGTGCCATATCACCTAA
>NW_018193344.1:0-380 GCF_001263595.1 Phalaenopsis equestris
CTGTTTGAAGGCAAATGAGAAGAGCTTTGAAGAGGAAGAGAGAATAAGATGGGATGAGAAGAAGGCAGAACATACTCTTCTTATTTATAATGGGAGGGGAGATGATTAGCGGTAGGCCATCATTTGCTTGATATTGACCTGGTAAGACGTTAGAGTTGTCTTTTTGAATTGAATCTTTCCACGCAGCTATAACCTAGCTCATATGTACATATTGCAGCGCTTGAAGACATAAACAAATTATTATTTTAATACATACAGCTGTTTTAAGCCTTTGTCAGCATTTATATTTTTGCGCTAATTGCTGTGATGGAAAGTAATCCTGATGCCTACATGTATTTTGAGTCCTAGCATGACTTGGCAAAAGTTTTATTTAATGAATG
>NW_018193345.1:0-380 GCF_001263595.1 Phalaenopsis equestris
ATTTCATCTCTTTATTTTTTTTTAGTCAGTAGCATCTACTGATAGAGACGAAGCTTCTTCGCCGGCAACGGACACAGAACCTCCTCCGTCTCAACTAACGGCGCCGGCAAATTGAGATCAAAATTTCTTTTAACGGCGTTGAATACCGACGCCGTTGAAACTTCTACCGGGCCCTCCCAGTAATGCAACCGCTTGTGCCCGCCCAACGCCTGACCCGACCCGAACCGCCTCAAGCAAACAGAGCACTGATGCTTCCCACCTCCCGACCCGCCCGAAAATATCTGCGATGAGGCGACGGCCCGCGAATCTTCCGGCCGAACAGGCCGCCGGTGGCTGGACTTGTGGCCCCCCAAGGCCTGGTAAGAAGGGAACACCTTGCC
>NW_018193346.1:0-380 GCF_001263595.1 Phalaenopsis equestris
TATCTATTCAGCAAGAAAAATATGAATTGAAGCAGCGGCGATTGGTGGATGAATTACTGAAGTCCAAAGAACCTTCGGAAGAAGATGAAGAAAGCATCCTCCCACTCCAAGCAGAACCTAAGAGGCATCATAAAATTCATCAGCATTCTTCCATCCAACCTCAGCCTCCCTTTTGGGGTTCTCACTACAACATATTTCAGGTTTTCCAACAATGTAAAGATTTTTCATCTTGATTTTTTTTTTTAGTAGTATAAACTGATTATGTAAAACTTTTTATAAACATTATTTTCTAGCCTATATGTGAGCTTTCTTTTTTGTATATCTTTTTTTTTCTTTTATGGCTATACCTAAAAGGGGCAATGTTTGAGCAATGTTGAAAT
>NW_018193347.1:0-380 GCF_001263595.1 Phalaenopsis equestris
GGGAAAACATTAAGCTTACGACTCAGAAGACCATTGCCGCCTGTGGCTGAGCACTACCTTAACAACCCGCAACTCAATTTTTGTGTGTGCATGTTGGCAGGAAGGTTTTCATTGATTCAAAAGCTACAAAAAACCATGTATCAATAAAATTGAATCTCTTAAATTAAGAATGACCTAGGTTGAGGTTTTATTTTTGAGATTTGAGTGCTAACCGACATTATGGGCCCCATGTGGATGGTTTGGTTTGAAACCAAAATTTTTTGAAAGGTGCATGGGATATTATTTTGGACATCGCTTGGCCACAGAAGGCTCCAAATAGGTGAGGAATGACCTATATACATAACAATCATCAAAATATTTATTTTTAATGAATACTGAAG
>NW_018193348.1:0-380 GCF_001263595.1 Phalaenopsis equestris
GCCAAAAAATAGACACACATTATTGTCGATCTGATTGATGCACGCAGTCAACATTAACTTTAACTCTAGATGCCAACACCTAGTCTGGTAGGAAATGATCTCCATGTTACAAACAAACTACTGAAGGTAACTTCAATGCTATAAGCTTCTCCTAGTCCCACCATGAAATCCTTTTTTCACAATTATTGTCTTTACTTTGTCACAATGTTTTCTCTTATTATGGGAATGCATTTATTTGTAACTTATAGTCTCATAGGAATTATTTCACGTTTTTTTTTGATATTTCTATTTAAAATTTTTGATATCTCTTGCAATCATATTTTATATGTGTATATTGGAATTATTACAATACTAAAGAGTTATATATATATATATATATA
>NW_018193349.1:0-380 GCF_001263595.1 Phalaenopsis equestris
CATAAGTACTAGATGCTCTTGTGATGTTGTGGGAGTGTGTAGCACTCACACATGCCCTCCTGTAGCTCGTGGAGTCTGTCGGGACATTACTGGATGCACTCCATCTCAGAAATATGATTCCTCCATCCTGGTTGTATCTGATAATGACCATCACTAATCCATGAAAATTTATGAGACCTATGTGGTCTGTTTCAGTCATTAAGAGCTTTCTAAGTCATGAAATATGCTTAAATAACTCTTGGATAAAAAAATGACCCATAAGGGTCTAGCATGGCCACGCCTAAACCGGGCATGTCCATGCTTAACCCCTCCCCATAAGGGTTGAGGGGTCTGGTGATGCTGTGGTAATTTATTAAGCTTAATAATAATGATGCAATGTA
>NW_018193350.1:0-380 GCF_001263595.1 Phalaenopsis equestris
GCAGTAATCATGTATGGAGAGAAACATTTAAAAGAAAATTTTCACGAAGACTTCATCTTTTGGACATGAAAGATAATATTACAGTAACATTACGTTTCGTTATTACAATTCTATTATCGTCTTATTATGTGTTAAGTGATTTATTATAGTTTTTGTACCAAACAGTTGATTTCTAACTCTTTTTTGGACTGCTAAATTTTTTTATATCATTCCGTTTGAATTATTTCTGAAACTTCAAACTTATAATCAACACACACACACACGACCGATCATCAAAACAGACAAACTGTTTTACCATCAACAACTTTCTAACAGTAACTTATCCAGGAAGAAGTTTCACAGTTGTTAATTATACACATATCGTAATTTGGACAAACCGT
>NW_018193351.1:0-380 GCF_001263595.1 Phalaenopsis equestris
AAAAAAGAATAGGATATAACACCAAGAATAAATTGAGTTTGAATGTCCAAAATA
Source organism: Phalaenopsis equestris (assembly GCF_001263595.1). Classification (NCBI taxonomy): domain Eukaryota; kingdom Viridiplantae; phylum Streptophyta; class Magnoliopsida; order Asparagales; family Orchidaceae; genus Phalaenopsis; species Phalaenopsis equestris. The sequence continues at coordinate 55 of NW_018193351.1, forward strand.
GTATATTGATGATAGAAGTATTCCATATTAACCAAATTCTACCATAATCAACCAAATAAAAATTTTTAGTACTTTTCTAAAAAAGGAACAAATTAATATTATTTGAAAGAAAATGATAAAAAAATGTAGCCAAAGAGATTTTAGTTTCTAATAAGCAAACAAGATCCAAGTTTAAATTCTTAATAAGATGCCAAAAAACAGAAAAACATACATCATTATTAGGACATCTAACATTCCAACTCAAAAAATTTGAACAAAACGTGAAAGATACAGAAAAAGAAAATAAAACTTAATGTGATGAAACAACCCCTTTTGGCTTTCCTTTT
>NW_018193352.1:0-380 GCF_001263595.1 Phalaenopsis equestris
ATTGTTTTATGGATGTCATAATTTTTAACACAAGTTACCTTCTTAATTAGAAAAATTTTGTGAGTGCATTTTTTGTTGGGGTTAACTATCACAAGCAAAATATATTAATCGAAGTAGTTTTCTTATCAAATGAGATAATTGATTCGTTCAAATTGTTATTCAGAGTATTCCTTTGTATAATGAATGAAAAACATCATTAAGCAAAATTCACTGATTACTGATATGACACGTGCACTTGTGGGAGTCTTTTGAGTGTGGTTGCACCTGGAAGAGGAATCATATGCATGTATGTATGCATGAAATAAAATATAGTATTTGTATTTTAAGCATATGTGTTTGTTTTTACTTCCATTAGTTCTTGTTAGTATAAATAATTTTAA
>NW_018193353.1:0-380 GCF_001263595.1 Phalaenopsis equestris
GACTAATGTTGGTTAGAGGCGGCAACTATCGAAGAGGCACTTGCCAAAGGTGATAACAACCACAATTGGTAAGCGACGTTCTCCGAAGTTGGGTGGCAACGATGGCCAGATTTTTCATGAGGCAACTACGTGTGTCAGAGTTGGCAATGAATGCTGTTGGAGTGGTAGGTATTCGTTGAATCTGCGGTGCAGAAGAAATTTTAAACTGTAGCTTCTGTTCTAAGCTTCAGTCTTCTTCTGTCTTCAGGCCTATCCTTCTTCTCAAGAGAAGGGTAGGGCTTTATTTATAGAGTCTATATTGAAAATATGAAAAAAAATTCAAACCACTCTATCAGACAGCCTGGAAAGGTTCCCTCAATCAGATGGTGTTCAGTGGACCA
>NW_018193354.1:0-380 GCF_001263595.1 Phalaenopsis equestris
TGTCTCTCATGAACACGGTTTTTCAGCCTTACCCTATGAAGTTCATCATGGTATTTTTTTATGACAGATTGATCTACAGTCGTACAAAGACGGAGCATATGTGACACCTAAGAACATTACTTGACACTTTGAGAGAGCAACAATCATACGCCAACCTAAAGAAATGCTCATTTCCAGAGTCACGAGTGGAGTACGTAGGCTATGTGGTGAGCAGAGCAGGGGTAGCAGTGGACCACTTTATGATAAAGGCTATATTGGACTGACATTTGCCTAGAAGCTTGAAGGAGTTGAGAAGGTTCTCAAGTCTATAACACGACTGCATGACCGCTAACGGAGCAGTTGAAGAAAAACATTTCAAGAGGGGGAAAACAACAACACAG
>NW_018193355.1:0-380 GCF_001263595.1 Phalaenopsis equestris
CAAAAGTCGCCCTATTAAATGCAACTTTTGGCAATATGTACATTTAAATTAATATAACCAAACTCAACTTATTCCATTTTAATGCGTTCAAGGTCATTTGAATTAGGGGTGTTAAAAATTGACCCGGCACGTCAACATTACTCGAAAAATTTGGGTTTCCGTTGACCCAAATAATTTTTTGATAGGGTTTGGGTTCAGGTTAAAGAACCGAACAACGGGTTTGGGTAGGCCCACCAATGTTAAATTAACTTGAAATTGACATGTCAATCTGGAATTGATTTGAAATAGACATGTCAGTTCGGAATCGACTACAAATTAACCCAAAATTGACTGAATTGTAAACCAACTAATGATTTTCCTTATATTAAATGAGTTATATG
>NW_018193356.1:0-380 GCF_001263595.1 Phalaenopsis equestris
TATTAAATTGTCAAATTTTTGTACTGTTGTCATAGGGAGATTGCTTTAGGCCATGCAAACTTCTTCAATAGATACACGTGATCTTCTTTGGTGCAATTTCTAACCCGAGTGATTGTTGTTGAATGTGAATAATGTCATTCGAATCACCTTAGAGAAAAGTTTGTCTTCACTATTAGTTGTTTCTACAATTGGCCATATATTGCAATCACTACTAATGAAGACTAGATAAACCAATGCTTACCTATTTGTGAAAAAATCTTTTTAATCCTACACCATTTTGATTGTTGCCCATTGCAACCGAATGTACATTCTATCTAATATAATCTTCACCTTAAGTTTCTTTGCATTTGAATACACATTTGTGGCCAAATTTTTTTTTT
>NW_018193357.1:0-380 GCF_001263595.1 Phalaenopsis equestris
TTCTTTGTTCATCCTCTCGGACATCGATTTCTTGTTTATCGGTGATGGGGTTGATTGTTGAAATTACAGTTGTGATGATGACTGCAATTATTGTTGATTTATATTTTGTCATTGTTGCTTTTGCTAGGGTTGCACTTGCATCACCTGCTTGCCTTTGTCTATTTTTGAGACATGTCCTGATTTCTTTTCAAATGTCTTAGCGGGTTTTTTCATCTTGGTCTTTTCTGTTACACTCATCTGCTTAGCTTCCACTTGAAGATTGGCAACTTTTCTAAGTAGTTTTTCAAATGTGTTTTTTATGAATCCTTTAAGCATGAATGATATATGACGAGAATATTGTTGAGCAGAATTTCAACTGCATGTTGTTTCTGAAGTTGTGG
>NW_018193358.1:0-380 GCF_001263595.1 Phalaenopsis equestris
ACTTAGCCTAAATTTTAATTAGAGCTTCAAATTCCAAAATTACCACTTTGCTCTTAAGGCTTTCCCCTACATAATTCATTAAATTCAACTCAAATGACTTTGAAATTTTGTTGGTACCCTACTCATGGGTTAATTAAAATATCATAGATGAAATTAAAAGTTTGTGGTTTTTATTTATTTTTTATAAATATTTTTATCAAGAATAGGGATTTTAAATGTTAATTCATTTAATTAATTAAAGAGAAGTTTTTTTTCTTGGAAAAATTATTGGAGGTTCATCTAGGCCAGATGACCACTTAGGTAAAATTTCATGAATTTTTGAACTATATTTTAATTATTTATTTATTTTGGTTGCTAATTAAATATAAAATATTATTTAA
>NW_018193359.1:0-380 GCF_001263595.1 Phalaenopsis equestris
CACTACCCTGACATCGCAAAATCAACACCACTAAACCACCACAGATACAAGTACACCAAAGCGCTACGACCTACACAACCAGAGAACATTTTCTTTGGGCAAATTTTCAAAGTCGAGCCCCCCTGACCTAAAAAATTCTATCAAGAAAGAGCATATCAGGCCGATCAAATTGCCTCATTCGAGTTGATCGTATGCTTATTCAGAATAAATAACACATTAAAATATCACACTTTTTTTAAGCTCTATGTTTTATGTGTGATTAACAGACAAATTTAGATTTAATAATATATGTATTAAAATTTATTTGTATATGATTGCAATTTTAAATAACATATAAAATATTATTTAAGTTAATTTATTTGAAATAGATGATATATATA
>NW_018193360.1:0-380 GCF_001263595.1 Phalaenopsis equestris
ATACATTTAGGGTGTGGAACCACATGGTGGGGACTAGGAACAAATGCTCATGTCATGTATCTTAATTCTTCATTTTTTTTATGTATAACATTAGGACCAAACATGCATATGTGAAGCTTTGCCGCTATTTTGCTTTTCTGGAATAAGTTGTCAACTTGATGTTACCCAAATATTATTTTGTTTTGGCTTGCTTTACTATCCTTGCACAGTGTGCTTGCCTTTTCATCATTATTTTATTGTGGTTTATCTGGGAACATTGCGCTATAATTTAAGCTCTTTAAAGTCCATAATATTATAAATTTTCTATAAAAATTCTAATAAAATTTTAAGATCAATCAAAATTTAGGATTAAAATACTTCAACTACTTAAAACCTTTGCA
>NW_018193361.1:0-380 GCF_001263595.1 Phalaenopsis equestris
TCACTCTATTAGTTAATAAATAGAAAGGATAAAGCATTTCAAGAATCAAGGAAGGAGATCACAAGTTATGACAGCTCTATGCGAATATGCAGTTCATCCAAATGCCAGAGAGAAAGGAGCTCACATAAAAGTATAAGTTGTTTTGATAAGTGAGCTACAATTTAATATTGATAACTATTTTTTGTCATCAGTTTCAATTTCCATATTTCATTACCAATCTTGATATTCCTTATTATCACGAATATAAACACCCATCATTTCTACTAATACCGGCACTCATTATCGCCACTAAAATTGTATTCCATCATCACAGAAAATATGGTAATGCTCGCTATCATGCCTAGGTGAGATGCCAATCATCACTACTATATATATATATA
>NW_018193362.1:0-380 GCF_001263595.1 Phalaenopsis equestris
TCTCTCTCTCTCTCTCCCTTAGAGTATAAATTACACAATGTAGCGACAAAAGTACCAAATAAAGTGGCATCCATCTTTTCGGAAGAGTAGAACATGAGATAAATTTTTTTTTACTTGCTTCTTAAAACGAACAAAATTTTTTTGCTAGTTTTTTGAATTAGTAATGGTGTGATTGTTTTGAATACAAGAAGTGTGTTTTTCTTACTGATAAATTACTTACAATAATAATAACTATATGATATTATTTTTCTTGAATGTTTTTTTCTAGTAATTTATTTGGTTCATATATACATCTTAAGATATTCTATATCAGTATTGTATTGCTTCAAACCAACGCACCTTTCATATTTTGACATAGATACTACTCCCCATGAATAACA
>NW_018193363.1:0-380 GCF_001263595.1 Phalaenopsis equestris
AACAACCCATTAAATTGGGCTTTGTGGGGCCAACTCCTTTTTTGTTTTACTCCCCATCACTTTTCAAATAATATAGCAAGAAAACATTGGTCATTCATATATTCTATCACTCCGGCCTCTAATATTTGGAATCAATAAACTTGATTTAGTTTCTCAATTATTATTATTATTTATAAAATAAAATATATCATTGACAAGATCTTCCATGGATCTAATGGTTCAGAGCGAGGCATGCATCGCTAGACGATCCTCCACGAGAATAGTTCAAGGACGTGCCTCTAACATGACGGAATGACAACAGTCAACCAATCAAAAATTGGTTGAGTAGCTGAGCAGAGGTCGACCGACCTGGATGTTGACCGACTCGAGGATTTCTCAAA
>NW_018193364.1:0-380 GCF_001263595.1 Phalaenopsis equestris
AAAGAGAAAAGGCATCGAGCCTATTCAGATTTCAGCATATTTTCCTAAAAACTTTGACATAGTATCAGAGCCAAATGTTTGACCTAACCACCGGTAGTCTTTGGAGGACCGTCGAGACTTCCTTTCCGCTGACCTTTTTTGCGGGAAGGTAGGAACTATTTCTTTGCCTTTGATTTGCCCATCTAAGGATTTTCGTCCGCTGTGACAACTTCGTCCTCCTTCGATTTGCCTTCTTTTATCTCTCGCTTCTGGTTTTGTCTCCCGCGTCTGATTCCAGGTGCACTCTGTGATCCTATCCATTAACATTTGTTGTCTTGTCTGTAATCTCGCAATCAATTATCTCAACTGCGATTCAAGTCTCATCCGCAATCTGCGATCTT
>NW_018193365.1:0-380 GCF_001263595.1 Phalaenopsis equestris
AAAGGAGAGTAACAATTTTCATTCTCCAGGCATATTTGAAAAAGAAACAAAGAAATATCTTATGCATATGCTGGTTCATATAGCATAAGGGAAACAGTTGATTGTCCCAACAAGAATTGAATCTATTTTTTAGGAATCTACCTTTGTTATCCAGTTTTCATCTTGGTGGGTTTCTTCCTTGTAGAGTTTTTCAACTGCGAAGTGGTCAAAATTTTGACCTACTTTCTCTGACTTATGAATGACCTAATAGAGCAATAGGAACATGTAAGTTAATAAAATATTCTGGAGAATGGTCAAATTCAACCATCCATATCTTGTTCTATTTTGATCTTTGCCCTTATGGCTCTTCTTTCTTGCCTACATCAATATCCCCGTAATAT
>NW_018193366.1:0-380 GCF_001263595.1 Phalaenopsis equestris
TCTTATATAATATAAGATACCCCCCACTCTCTATATATAAAAACTATTCTAGAATTAGCATCTCTTTTCATCTCGCAGAAAAAGACATTTAAAAATTATCGTTGACAACGATAATTTAAAATAATTTTATTGAATTATATGCATATATGTCATGTCACCTATGCATGAAAAGTTGTATTCCACTTTTTAAAAGTAAATTTATAGTGGTATATTTTTTGTGATTTGAAAGACTTGGGTGCATGTATAAATGTAGAAAAGCAAAGTTTGCGTGTTAGATATTTAAATATATAAAAAGTTGGGTGGTATGTTATGCCGTGTTTGTTGGATATATAGGATAAACTTGCAAGATTGTGTCAATATGAGTATTGTTTTGATGCATA
>NW_018193367.1:0-380 GCF_001263595.1 Phalaenopsis equestris
AAGCTGTGGCCATGACAATCATAGTGAATTAAATTAGGTAGTTAGGTATCCTATTAAGCAATGGGCCTCATACATATAAATAAGAATATGAAAAAACTAAATCACTCAAAGAAATTAATAAAAATGAAACAAAAATTAGGTAACTCAAAATTAGTTTTTAAATAAATAAAACTCTCAAACCCTTGAAAACTCAAATAATTAAAATATATAAAATAAATGATGAAATTTGAAAATAATGTTCCTTTAGTCTTTTAGATTGTTCCCTGTTTTTTTTTCCAGGAAAAGGGACACCCTCAAAGTACGAAAACCAATATTTTCCTACAAAAAATCATTTATTTTAGAAAATAATTATAAGAACTAAAATAAAAGTAAAAAAAAAA
>NW_018193368.1:0-380 GCF_001263595.1 Phalaenopsis equestris
AGAGAGAGAGAGAGAGAGGGTGCGAGGCTTTGATGATAAAATTTTTAATATGACCTCTTCTTCAAAAGCAAAATAATTATAATTTCGCAAATTATAATTACAAAAACAAGCTATACAAATAAAAAAATAAAGAAGAACTCTATTTGGAGGGTGATCCAGTAATAATATGGCATTTTAATTTGAATTATCTTTTTGCCTCTCCCAAGATGCCCATAAATATTGAGTGAGTAAAAATCATATTCTCATCATAAGATTTAGTTTCAAAAATGTGAATGATAATTTGATTTTGTCAAGCTAAGAGGGTCTATAATAAATTCATTGCAAAACAATTAGGGCACTAATGGACTTGAACCTTGAGCATTAGTAGCCCATATATATAT
>NW_018193369.1:0-380 GCF_001263595.1 Phalaenopsis equestris
AATTTTACAAATCTAAACAAGTAAGCAATTGAAGAAATGTCAAATTAATATCGAACTAATTTATATCAAGTAAATAAGATAACATATAAGTTGCAATTAAGTTTTATTACAATCACATAACATAAATAAGTACAAATAAATTAGTCCATTGACATAAAAAAATAAAAAAATGTAGCATTAAATTTATATAAATATTGATATTAAATTATACAAATGATACAAAGGTATAATTTAATAAATTCTAGCTAATTATATTTTATTTAAATAATATGTCACATAAGCATAGAGCATTTAACAAGTTACATGTTAAACAAAAAACAAGTTTGTTCGTGAATATAAATATTTTAGTTGAATCATACTTAGGTGTGGTTCAATTATTT
>NW_018193370.1:0-380 GCF_001263595.1 Phalaenopsis equestris
TGGTTCTTTTGGTGTTTCAAATATTTGTGTCGGTCAATCCAGATGAACCAATTTCATTATAACATTTCTGACACCCCTCATCAGCTTTTACGATCGATCCTGTTCCGTTTCGTATCGTTAGCAATGTATGCACTGCAAGATCTCATCGTCTGGTCTGTTTCTAATCATCTAACCCTTGTTACACAAGGCAGATTCCCTCAAACGCCACCACAGCCCTGTCACATTAGTTAAATCGATCTTTCCTTTTGCTGTAAACATTGTATCGGTATCTCTCTAATAGTTTAAATTGGCATGTAACTTCAAACTTTATTTTTTAGTGTATTTTTCTTTTGAGTGCAGTTATAAATCTATCTTTGTTTATGCAACCTCATTTTATTTCA
>NW_018193371.1:0-380 GCF_001263595.1 Phalaenopsis equestris
AGTGTGGTGACAATGATAGTGTCGTTGTAGGGATTACCCTTATGGGGCGGGGTCTTTGCTAGTGAAGGCTATGGGAGAATGTGAGCTTTGTTTGGGCCTAAGGGCAGCAGTGCAAAGTTCTCCTGACTGAAATCTTTCCCGACTAGCCCGACGGGAAGAGTCTCCACCTCCTTCAAAGAAGGCGAGAACCATGGTAGCGATATGCATTTCATGGACTCAGAAAGGCTTTTTTGATATTTCCTCCACTGAAACTTTCTCTTTCCACTGGGTCATTGCTATATTGATGCCACAAACTCCTTCAATTTTCTAAGCTTGACCTCAATTTGGCCTTGGAGTTTTGGCACTCCTCTGTACCATACCCATGATCCCGATGATAAGCA
>NW_018193372.1:0-380 GCF_001263595.1 Phalaenopsis equestris
TTTGAAAACGCATCTGACCTGTTTAGGTAAACTGCGTTTTGGGAGCTTATGCGTTTTCAAATCGTTGAAAACCACATTTTCACACCGCACCTATGTAGGTGCTTGCGATCTGACTTTTCGAAAAAAGATAAAAATTTTAATTGTCATCGCACCTAACTTATCAGCAGTTTATTTTTAAACAGCTTATCAACATATTATGACCCTACATCAATTTTCTGTATCTAAATCTAATTTTTTTTATTGTAAATATACTATATTGTAATATTGTTTTAAATTAATATAATAACTTAGGCAAGCCTAATTTACAAAAAACATTTTAAATTGAAATTCATGAAATTTAAGAAAAAAATAAATGTCCACAAAATTGGCGTGTATATATA
>NW_018193373.1:0-380 GCF_001263595.1 Phalaenopsis equestris
ATAGCCACCCTCAACATCAGTCCGCTCAGCAGTATGGTCACTTCAGCCAACAACAGAGGGCATATAAAACAGATAAGAGACAAAGTTTGACAATCACAAAATGGATTAAGAGAGCACATTCTTTCACATATGAATTGTGCCAAGGATGTCAGGAGTTTGATGAAAAGGTCCAAATTAAGACTACCCGAGCCAAAAAAGCCAAATGAGGTTGATAAGAAAGACCAGCCAACTACTGTCCATACCACAGGCTACTCGGTCATACCATAGAAAGATTTTACAGTTTCAATGATTGGCTCGAGAGGAATCTTAAGGAAGGGAATATAATAATTCCTATTCAATATTTAAAATAATTTGAAAGAGGTTCTGTAAATATGATTTCG
>NW_018193374.1:0-380 GCF_001263595.1 Phalaenopsis equestris
TTGTTTATATAATTTATTAGCATTTTGATTAATAAAAGCGCCTTCGCCTTGCGCATTGCATGGCATTTTATGCTTTGATAGCATTGCTTTAGAGTAAATCTGACGAGAGCGAAATAAGGATGGCTCATGAATGCATCTTTGATTTGTAGAATGGCTCGACAAAAAATATTGATACCATTTTGACTCGGGAATTCTCATCAGACTTTCTTCAAAGCTTGGTATGAAGAAATAATATAGAATTGAATATGTGCATCACATGTTGACAAATATAATGGGTACAGTGAACTTTCTTTAACACTTCCTTATGCACAACTGTTAGATGTTCCATTTTTGAATCAATAAAAATGTTTTTTAAAGCTAAATAAAACTTGCATGTTAAA
>NW_018193375.1:0-380 GCF_001263595.1 Phalaenopsis equestris
TGTTAGAAGATTTAAAATATCTTGGTAAATCATTACCACAATCAGTGTTTATAGGTTGATATTTGATAACTAATGTCTGTTAGATTCTATTCAATCACCTTGAGTTATGTATTTTGTCCAAGTAAATGAGCATAATCTGATTTTAGACTCAACCTTCAAACTGAAAACAAATGTAATTAACCAATTTGAATCCAAGTCAATATGATTTAATTTAGCTGAACTACAGTTCCAAAAATGGTGGAATCAAATATACTCAATTTAAGCATTAGTTTGGTCTAAAACTAAACCAACTTGATCCGAGTTTCACATCTCAATTTGATGGTAAATTACCTCCTGTGCAGGTTTTAGTGACTGGCCGTGGAAAGTCACATGTCGCACTT
>NW_018193376.1:0-380 GCF_001263595.1 Phalaenopsis equestris
AGTTAGCCACAACTAATGAAGTGATAGTAGTAGGAGCATGGCTGGAATTCTCATACTTATGGCTATTTCAAGCCATCCAATGAACCAAAGAACAATAGTAGGAAAATATAGGAACTTTTTATGAGAAACATCTAAATCCAAATCCTTCCAGATATTTAAAACACATTTAAATATCAAATTAGAGGGTGAATTGATGCCAAAATAACTCCTCAACTGATTCCAAACCTGTATAGCAAAGGATCATTCAAAGAAAACATGATTGGAGGATTCAAGCTCCTTTTTACAAATATAAAAAAGGAAGCAAGTTTCAATCATTTCATTTTAAGAATATCATTAAAAGGGAGTAGGTTATGGAAGTATATCCATATAAAGAAAGATAT
>NW_018193377.1:0-380 GCF_001263595.1 Phalaenopsis equestris
TAATTATATAAAAATATTTGAAGAGTTAATCCGTTTTTAAGTGGGAAGAGATCTAAAAATTACACTTTATAGATTTAGAATTAATGTGCTAATATCTAAAGAGAGTTGACACCCTATAGTATTTCATTACTTGAACTTGCTTCTGAACTTGTATTACATTTTGAGCAAATATTGAAATCTAGATTACTAAAAGATTCAATGCATATGCCAATAATTTGTCTTATCATCAAAACAATCAAAGTATTGCACTTTTTGTATTTGCGGGCAATCGTATCACTTTAAAAAGTATACAAAGTAAAATTCATATGAAGTGCATTTGGTTTTGTGTATTTTGAAAATTAGCTTTGAATGTTATCAAGTTAGTTATTATATGCATGAAT
>NW_018193378.1:0-380 GCF_001263595.1 Phalaenopsis equestris
TGGCCTTTCAAAGTTTCAATATTTTCTTCCCCTAAAAATATAAATTAAATATATGTTATGTAAAAATTAAATCATGATCAAAAGAAATTACTATTTAATTTTCCCAAAATAATGTAGTCTAGTAAAGAAATAAATGAGAGAAAGTTATTGCTTGATGTAATGATTAGGGTTTCAATGTTTCTCAATGATTGAAGAATTTTTACCAAACACAAGGATGTTTGTGTAATTAAAGATATAGTTTCCACTCTTATGAACTTCAAAGGCTTTATTCCTTACAATTTTCTATAATTACATATAAAAGCTTCCTCATTTGCACCTTTAACCCTCATTAAGCTCTTGATATTAGTGAGTTTATAGGGGGAGTGTGTGTGTGTGTGTGT
>NW_018193379.1:0-380 GCF_001263595.1 Phalaenopsis equestris
ATTTTTCCTAAAGCTTTACATACATGTCACGCAGCAATGAACACCTAAAACATTTTTTTATGAAGCTTTACATTCATAGCAAACTGCAATGAACACCGAAAATAACTTTTCATGAAGCTTTACATAAATACCGCACTGCAATGAACACCAATAAGACCGTTGCTGGGATTGCAATAGTAATTATTTGTTTTATTGTAAATAGATTGCCTATTATTGATATCAACTATGCCACATTCGCTTCAATTTGAAATTTAGAAAGAATGTAATAGTAAATATATGCTACTGAAAATGATGAAAGTGGATCAAATTAACCAACCTCCTGCAAGCATAATTTGATGGCATTTAGACCTTAATGATGAAACTTAACTAACGGGGCATTT
>NW_018193380.1:0-380 GCF_001263595.1 Phalaenopsis equestris
AAGCCTAGTGTTTAAAAGACAGGCCACAAAGAGGTTTGTTTGAGCTTTGCTATTGTCTACCACAAAAGACTCCAAAAAGAAAATAGATGTACAAAATTGGATTCCATACTTACCGCTGCAATTCCAGGTGACTCGGAGTATAGGATTTGATGCCTTTATCTGGAACAGCTATGCGAACTATTTCATTGCAACAAGTTCCTTCAGTTCTACTGCTAAATACACAAAAATTAAACAAGATTTTATTTCGCAGCAGATGCATTTTGGATAAAACCATTGTTAGAAAACAAACAAATTAACCTTAAACTTTAAGTTTTTTTAGAAGTAGCGTTTAATTCTGGAAAGATATACATGCATACCACTCAATTCTCATGTATTTACAT
>NW_018193381.1:0-380 GCF_001263595.1 Phalaenopsis equestris
TACTCTATTTACTTGTATAAAAATCCCACCTTATATGATTGGTTTGTAGGAATATCCTCGATTAAGTAAAATAGAGTTCATATAATTAATTATTACACAAATTCAAAGAATTTACCAAAGAATATATAAATAAGAATACTAATATCAACAAAAATTGAACACTTAATAGAGTAAATAAGGACCCAGCCAAATAGTGATTTCCAAAATAGATAACAAATCCTTATTGAAGATGGCTTTGATAGTGAAAAACAAGCACCATAATTGCCCATCAAAAACCTCTTCCTTGCTTGGATTGCTTGATTTCCTTAAGAAATTCTTTTTCAAGCACAATTAAAAGGTTAGCATATTTTTGGGTAAGATAGTGCTCAAACAAAAGAGAA
>NW_018193382.1:0-380 GCF_001263595.1 Phalaenopsis equestris
TCCTCCTTCCCCTTCATGAGCTGAAACATCTTCGTCATGTGATAACCATCCACCATTACAAAATTCTGGAAGTTCTGAATAACCCTTTGACATATAGATGGCCTTCAGCTGTGCATATACTTTAACAAGCTCCAATTTTTCAAGCTCTCCACAAGGAAACTGAGCTAATCCATAAATATAGTCAAGCAACCTGTTCGGATCAAACAAATTGGCAACCAAACTTCTATCCAATGTAGGGCAGCATGTACCTTCTTTAATCCCAGCATTCACAACCGTTTTGTGCTTTAAATCAGCAATGAGCAGATCAGCAATACAACCACAGGTCATTCCAAACTCTATGCGTCTCTCCACCTCTCCCAATGCTTCATCAACAGCATCCA
>NW_018193383.1:0-380 GCF_001263595.1 Phalaenopsis equestris
TATATAAGACAACAACTTTCTTACAACCATGACAATTTAAGAGGCCATGTTGAAACAAATAGCTTCCCACCACAAAAATTTCTAGAAAGAAACAAGAAAGCATTTCACCAAATAGAGTCTTGGTGGCAGTCTGATGCGCAAAGAGCATAGAAAGTTGTCCCAGACAAAGCCCTAAAACTTGTTAGAAAACTTAATTTTATCCTTTACTAAATATAATCTTAATTATGAAACCACATCTTGTAGTCAGTTCCGATTTAACAAAAATGTGTCAGCTCGTGCTTCATATCTTCATTTCTATCATTGAGGATTAAGAGTTTGAGTTCTTATTTCTAAGTTAATGCCAACTTTGCAAATATGCTTGTTGGTACAACACAACTCTG
>NW_018193384.1:0-380 GCF_001263595.1 Phalaenopsis equestris
ATCAGTAATCCCAAATCCCAGGAATACTGAATAGGACTGAATACCTGTACTAAGGTGGCTAAGGAGAATAGGGCTGTCTAAAATGGATATATCGCCTCTAGCGCCTTTCTGCTCTTCTCCCCTAAACGAAGATTTTCTCTCCTGGTCAGTTACTTTTCAAGAAGTGAACCCTATCTTTTACTAAAAAGAAGGTGACTCCGCCCTTAGACACCATTAGAAAGGAGGAATATCTCAAGCTAGTTTTCAATCCAGCATGAAAGGGAAAGCTAGCAGTCTCTACGAATTACCCTGCATCTCAGTCTTTCCAAGCTACCCAGTGGTACAAGCATAGTGAGGGTCTAGATTCGCCCCAAGCCAAGTCTTTCACTCTTGGTCTAGAT
>NW_018193385.1:0-380 GCF_001263595.1 Phalaenopsis equestris
TTGTATTACTATTGTTTATAAGTATGAGTATTCACTGTTTTATTTAGCTCACAGTTATTTTAAACTTTTTTTTAAGATTTAATTAGTTAATTCAAAGATGAGCGAAAAAATAAAAAAGGTTTAAAGAAGTCGTGGACAACCAGTAAAAAGGTAATTTTTTATATATTACTTTAATTAAATTGCTTAGTGGTTATTTCATCTGCTAATAATAGAAAATGAATAATATTTTTTTTATTCACACCATCCGACCATTTGTAAGCACATTGGTTAAATCTAAACTTCGAGTTGGGTCGTGATAGTCTTAAATGGTTTGGTTGCATTAAACGTCGACAATCTGATAATCTGGTTAGTAGAGTAGATGTTTTAGATTCGACTTACGT
>NW_018193386.1:0-380 GCF_001263595.1 Phalaenopsis equestris
TACTAATAAAATACATAAAAAATAATGTTTGAATGGAGTTGAATTTTGATTTGTATTGGGATCACACCAAAATAATAGCACCCTCACAAGAAAAGAAAAGAAAGATTTTTTTAGACAAAAAGGTCAAGAAATCTCAAAGATCCTAACAAGGATTCCTTGATAGACATGAAAAAGTAATAAAAGCATCTCCTCTTTTCATACAATATGTCATATTTATAAGGGTTAGCCTTTTCTAAAAAGACATGCCGCATCATTATGGTACAAATTCTGATAAAATTCTAGGTAAATTCTACTAGGTTTCTGTCAAATGATTTATCACTGTCGAAATTTTGAAAGACGTGATTCTGTTAATTGTTCAATTACTTCTGCCCATAACATAC
>NW_018193387.1:0-380 GCF_001263595.1 Phalaenopsis equestris
CACTTTAAAGAAGGGTATTTTGATGTTTTATTGTAGGTATATAAATTTTAGGCACTTTGAGCAAAATGATGCAAAAAGGAGGAAATGTGGAGGCATAATGAAGCTTTTTAGCATCCTGGCACCCGTGGCGCCAGAACTCACACCAAAGGTGCCATTATACAGAGATTTGGGGCCAAAGGAGCCAAAATTGGTGCCAGAAGTTCCAAAATTGGTACTAGAGGCGCCAAAACCTAGAAGGAAAGCGTAGAAGTTTAATACACTAGCACCAGAGGTGTCTGAAGTGGTGATAGAAGCACCAGAGACGAATTAAGACAGACTAAGGTGGTTAGTAACTATTTTTTAGCGGTTTTAGAAGACTAATCAATTCAAAAACCTCATGG
>NW_018193388.1:0-380 GCF_001263595.1 Phalaenopsis equestris
TATGTATTTCCTAGTTGGTCTATTTCTGAATTTATCTTTATCCCTCATCCTATCAATAAAAGTATCATGTTTCATTCTCAAACCTAACATGGTATCAGAGCCAAGAATCTAACCATATACATTGGCTCTTCCTGCTATTTTCCCTACTGCAAATTTTTATAGCTGGCTGTTTTTTTCACCTTTAGGTTTTCTCCCCCTACTGATTTTTACCTGCCGAAGATTGGTTTTCCTTGGAGGAAATTTTCTCCCGTGGAGGAAATTATTCCTTTCCCAGCTGATTTGGTCCAATCAGTTGTCTTTGTTCCAATTTCTGGCAGATTGGTTTTCTCCTAGCTGATTTCAGGCTCCCTTTCCAGCCGCCGTAGGTCCTTGCTGCCAGC
>NW_018193389.1:0-380 GCF_001263595.1 Phalaenopsis equestris
AAAGCCCGACAAATGCAAGAGATTTCTTCCAAAAACTGGTTCAATGAGCCGAGCACTGGTGCGCCGCAATGTTGGCGCAGGTGCGTTGAATCTAGGCGCAGGGGAGCCACAATTTGGGTGCGGGTGCGTCGTATGTGGGAAGGAGCGCGAGCGCTTTAAGGCCGCATAATTGAGCCCTGTTTTGGGCGCAAACGCGCTAGTCCGATGCATGTGCATTGTAAAGTCCAGAGCGAGTACTTTGGGCCAAATAATGCTCTTAATTGTTGAAATTTGTTCTTATTTTGTCACATACACAAATAAAACAAATATACATTTCTCAAGCATCATATCAGCATAAAAGATATAAAAAAACATGAATAGACATAAGAAGATTGTATCAC
>NW_018193390.1:0-380 GCF_001263595.1 Phalaenopsis equestris
CTCCCTCCCTCTCTCTCTCCCTCCCTCCCTCTCTCCCTCCCTCTTAGTTTTTTATGATCTATTGTTTGGGCATGATCTACATGAAAATTTTGGATTTAACATTTGGTGCGACAAACGTGGGTCATGCCATCGACAAGAAGATGAGCAACACTAAGGAGAAACTCTTCACAGATGCAATTCTAGCTAAGAGCACTCAAGGGTAACTTGCACAGTGGTGGATTCACTTCATTTATTCCTTACTGATGGGGGTCTCCAAGAGAATCTGCCTCTATGATCGTAGATCTATAGGAATATCTTCTACTTTTCTTGATGGATCCAATGGATACTGAGTGATACACTCTCAGTTCAGGTGCACTTACACTTTGAGGTTTCTGATCCCG
>NW_018193391.1:0-380 GCF_001263595.1 Phalaenopsis equestris
GTTAGATATGTAAATACCAATGTTTTGGTTGAAGATTGGGAGATCTACTGCTAAATTGTGTCAGAATTAAAAATAAATGATAAATTCAACAGAACATTTAGTCAGAAATATAAACTTGCAATTATTATTTTATATCACACAAACATTTTTTATCATTATCATACTTAATTCTCATATTGTTAATTAAAAATTTATTCGTTGCTGTAAAGCGGTGTTTGAGAAACTAATTTCTTAAAAAATTATGGTGGGAATTACAAATATAATTTCTTAGCATGTCAGGTTGAAAAAATAGTTTCTCACCACAAAAATTTCTAGAAAGCAGTTCCCCAAACAGAACAATGGTGGCTATTTGAAATGCAAACCAGACATAAAACTATCCC
>NW_018193392.1:0-380 GCF_001263595.1 Phalaenopsis equestris
AAAAAAAATTATATGAAAATTTTTACGTAAAAATGAAAACTTAAAGGAAAAAAAATATATAAATTCAGTAGCGTTGTTGTGCCGCTGCATGAAATGATGTGAATGAGTAAAATTAGGGCAAGTTCATGTGTTGGTTTGTCTCAACATGTAAAGTACGAGTAAAACATTTTTCTATCCGCTGGGTGTCCTAACCTGAATTGTTCACAAAAATAAGTATAATTTGGATTAGCAACATGATGCTTGTGATTTAGGCCCAATTTAGTTTGACGTCTATCTAAATTATTCACAAAATATTTGATAGCAAAATAAGGTGCATCAACAGATTTGGGGCATCAAAATAATCTACAAATGATGCCAATATTGTAGGGTTCTCACACTCA
>NW_018193393.1:0-380 GCF_001263595.1 Phalaenopsis equestris
AGGTTTGGCATGACCACGCAAGGCCAGAAAGGGGCATAATGCTTTTTTTCTTAGGGTTCAACGGCACTGGGACCTTTCCAAAAGGTCCATATGACTCTGAAAGTTGCATGTGACCTAAAAAATGTATGTGACCCGTAAATAATGTCAACACTACCATGAGGGAGTTTTGATTATTATAATTATTTTTATATCCCCTTATGTGGGGACTGAATTTTGTAGCAATACCCTCTTCGTTGGGTTGATTATTATTTTTGTTATCATGATTGTGCCCCAAAAAAAGGCTTATATTTATGGATTATGAGTGTATCTCCAAACCTCATAGGATCGGAAATAAACGTTCAGACATATTTTGAGATGTATACATTTTTATAGAAAAAAAA
>NW_018193394.1:0-380 GCF_001263595.1 Phalaenopsis equestris
AAATACATATTGTCTCTGAGGTTGATGTCATTAACTATATCAAAGTCAATCAAATTGTCAGAAATACAGCCTATAGTCAGCTAATGCACCAAAACAAATTGATTCGCAATCAAATAAGGAGAAAATAATAAAATATGTATCAATTCTCGTTTTAAAGTAGATGTCATACATGACAGTTGCAAACTCATTAAAAAAGAATGAAGAGTACTCCAAACAACCAAATGCCCCACAAACATGAACATGAATTCAGGCAAAAAATAATATCAGAGCAAAAAGTTTTGAATATCAAGAGAGAATGACTTTGAAACGACATTTAAAACCCAAAATATCATGCAAAAGATCACGAGATTTGAAGAAATATGTTCTTCACAATAAATTAA
>NW_018193395.1:0-381 GCF_001263595.1 Phalaenopsis equestris
TTTTCTTCGACCTCTTCCATAACAGGTTACGGTCACCAAGCAAAAGCTTCAACCAACAGCCTAGGATAAGTCGACCATCCTCAATGAATTTCATATGACTTTGTTACGGATTAATAACATCAAGCATCCTCGGTTATACAACTCAGAACTAATCTTACATCTTCAATGGATTATCTTTTCAACCATGCTTCTGGAAGTCAAGCCCATAAGGCAATACCCAATAAGAAGCTATCATGCCGGTGGAAGACGAACCCAAGAGGGTCTTCACTGAAAAATCTCTGAAGGCTACGAGCCTTAAAAGATATTGGTTCATGCTCCTATAAGGTAGTACGTAAACGAGAATTGAGATTTTAAATAGATTTTTAAAGATAAATTATTTTC
>NW_018193396.1:0-381 GCF_001263595.1 Phalaenopsis equestris
GGAAGAAAGCCAAAGAAAGCCCTATAAGGGAGAACAAAAAACCAAAATAAAACTTCCTTTGTTTCATCACCAATCCTGACAAAATTACAAAACGCTGGTCCTTACAATAGAAATAGGCTTATTAAAATTAACAAAATTACCACTAAACATATATGATAATAATAAATTGTCCTATATTAAATTTAACCCAATAATAATAAACTTAAATGCAAATAAGGCAACAACATGATATTGACAACACAAAACTGTAAATATGAACTAAAAGGTAGACTTGTATTGCATCAATTGGTATCATATACAAATGATTCTATAAAAATATGAAAATACAAAACTATAACAAAATAAGATTTAGGGTGTGTTTGGGGCAGCTTGTGCGTTTCA
>NW_018193397.1:0-381 GCF_001263595.1 Phalaenopsis equestris
TGCAAAGAATTCATGAAAAGAATGTGGAAAATTTGTGAGAACATTGTGTAGAGTTCATGAAATCTTATGAAATGGAAGTTGTGGAAAATTGTGTGGCTATTAGAATTTATGTCGTGAAGAGTGTGGAGTTTTGAGTAAATTTATTTTTTATTTTTATCATCATTCATTATTATTATTATTGATGTATTTTACAAATTTGACATTCTTTCATTTTATTTTCATTTCCTTTGAATTTTAATCTTCTTTTATTATTAGAATTCTTTATATTGTTCTTTGTTCATTAGATTTTAAGACCAACATATGGTCCTCTGGCTTTTTATCAATCGCACAAATAGGGCAGTTCACGAACATATGCTGAAATCCAAAATAAACTTTGTTGAT
>NW_018193398.1:0-381 GCF_001263595.1 Phalaenopsis equestris
TACGCTTGGGGCATTGTGATTGGAGTCCTATGCAGTTTTTCATCAGAACTTCTGATGTGATCATGCAAGTTCCCTCCTCCTCTAGAGCCGCACACCCACGACTTCTTCCTTTCCGTCATGACATCGCTTCTCCTTGACGCACGACGTAGGCTTATTGCTCTTTCAGACTGTAGCAATGCACAAAGCTAGTCCTCCTTCCTTCCTCTTCTTCATCGCTCGAATAAGAAGCAACGAGGCCGATTGGGTGTGATAAGTTTTACACGATAAGGGAAAACTGCGTGAACCTTTCTCCTCCTTCGGATGATCCGCTAGGGCTCGTCGTCGCCTCCTACACATGCAAATCACTCCTACTGATGCACAAGGTGACTTCTTCTTCTTCTT
>NW_018193399.1:0-381 GCF_001263595.1 Phalaenopsis equestris
AATAGAAAGAAGGATGCTGACCACATGATTGAGAAAGAAAGAAGTAACATGACGGAGAAATTAAAAATAAATTTGGATCAAAGCTTAAAAACTCTGTACATTAACAAACAAATACCATAATTAACCCAATAAATGAACTTATAAAATGCTAGCTTAAGTCAATCACCAAAATTACAATAGAGGTAAGAAGATATGATAAGAAGAATAGCATATGTACATTTATTAATTCACATATCATGGCAACAACATAAAATTAATATGAAATAGCAAGATTACAATCTATCTATTTATTGCTAAATAAAAATGAGCTCAATATCTAAGAATCAATTGAATCTATCTTATAAAGGCTTATTCCTAAATTTTATGGAGGCCAATGATCCC
>NW_018193400.1:0-381 GCF_001263595.1 Phalaenopsis equestris
AAAAGGTGTATTTCACTTTGTTTAACTAAAAATAATGGTATTTTTCATATGATATGAAAATTTTTGTTGACGTAAATGTACGAAGCAAAATTTAGATGCTACATGTGTAAATATATAAAAGTTGGATTGTATGTATGTAAATGTCCACAAAGTTTTAGTACTCCTCCAAATATTGCAGAACTTTTATGACCACTGTCTCCAAACCCCGAAGAGTGCTACTCCTTGTCCTCTTCTAACCTAAACTTGAGTTACTTGTCTTTTATTCCTTTTTTCTTCCATGGTTGAAAGTTTAACTTGACAACATGACAAAATGATTAAATTGATTTTTTGTTTTATGTAGTAGACCTATGACTAAATTTTCTCCCATAATACTCTAAAAGA
>NW_018193401.1:0-381 GCF_001263595.1 Phalaenopsis equestris
TGATGCTAAAAAATTAATTTTGACTATAACAAACCCACTTATCTTAAACAATCAACTTCTCTCCACAAGAAACCAAATGGTTCATAGAATGTGATGTCATATCACATCTTACATTGAATTCCACATAAATACACAACCTTCAAGTAGCTCGTGGTACAAAATTGATTTCCATTGAGGTAAGGGATATTCTCCCAGCCCTTCAAATCAAATAAGGCATTTTTCCATGCCTCGTCGTAAGACTCTTATCTCATCTACACCACATTCATAATTTCTCATATAATCTTCTCACCATAAATCACCACACATCCAACAATTTTGGTTCCATTCTTACTAAAAAAAATGCAAAATCTAATAAACACTTCTTAAAAAGTTCGAGAGAGA
>NW_018193402.1:0-381 GCF_001263595.1 Phalaenopsis equestris
CCATTTCCTCATAGGAATGGAAGTAAGTTTGTGATACAATATATAATGGTTTGGTCTAGGATTGGGAAAGATGAAGCAAAGAAGCATATTGAATTTTTGAGAGGGTTTTACAAGTTCATGGCTCCATTTGTTTCGAAGAAACCTCGAGCAGCTTACCTAAACTTTAGAGATCTGGACTTGGGGCGAAACACAGAAGGTGTTATAAGATACAACAAAGCGAAAGTATGGGGAAGCAAATACTATAGTGTCAACTTCAAGAGGCTGGCATATGCCAAGTCTAAGACGGATCCGGATGACTTTTTCAAAAATGAGCAGAGCATCCCGCCACTGTTTTATTAATAGACATAATTAAGATTTTATTATTTTGAATTGCTCTCCTAG
>NW_018193403.1:0-381 GCF_001263595.1 Phalaenopsis equestris
AACTTGGTGTATAAAATCATAAAAATAAAATAAAACAACTGCTATGCTTAGTGAACAGAGGCGAATTATGTGGAACAAACAAATATTTGACTTACATTTAGTTTTAAATTAATTAAATACTCTAAAATTTATTTAAATCACAGAAAATTAAGTATTAATCACCTTGGGGGAAAAATTATAGTTTCCACCCTTTCACCCTGATTATAAGTTTTGGATGGTTTAAAAGCTTTATGGGCAATATTTTTATCCTAAGTAACATCCTAAAGTGGTTGAGACATGAGGGCAACATGTAACAACCAATTAACACAATATCTAAGGAATAAGGGTATAATTGTAATTATCCCAATGTTGAACATTAGAAGATGAATTCATTTGAATGGT
>NW_018193404.1:0-381 GCF_001263595.1 Phalaenopsis equestris
CTTTATAATTACACATTTTATAGTAGATTGCTTCAAAATAGCTAAACCCGGTTTTTTTCTTTTTTTTCAGATTTTCAGACGCAAAAAAAAATTGATATCTTCCCCTACTACTCTTCAATTATCTGTATGCTCTAGATATTTGTGTAACACTAGGACGATAATTTATCAATCTAACGTCACAAATTTTCTAACACGTAATAAATGCATAAAACTACGTGCATACAAATAAATATATATTTGTTGATTGGGTCTTAAGCTTCCCCCATCAATTTTTTTTACTTTGTAATCCAAGTATAATGTCTATATATTATTTATTGAGACATTTACAAACCACAAGATTCTCATGGTTTTACGTAGCTAACACCTAAACATTCACATGCA
>NW_018193405.1:0-381 GCF_001263595.1 Phalaenopsis equestris
TTTTTTGGTGATATATGTATGACAGAAATTGAATTAAGGAACAGGCCAACAATACATTTCAACAAAGAAGGTTGGCGTAACATAACAAATAATTTTCAAGAGAAAACCGGAAGGGTATATGATCGAACCCAATTAAAGAAAAAATGAGACCAATTAAAAAAGGACTAGAAGCTATGAAAAGAGCTCAAAAGAGGATCCACTGGCCTTCAGGTTCAATTAAGAACACCATAGATGCATCAACAGATTGGTGAAAGGAGAAATTAAAAGTCAAATCTATTTTAAGACATATTTAAATTTTCCTAGCATGCACATGTGTTACACATAACTTCCCTCTAATTATACGAATGACGGGTTGTACCAAGTGCTAAGAAATTTAAGTTT
>NW_018193406.1:0-381 GCF_001263595.1 Phalaenopsis equestris
ATTGCTCCTATTTGTCACTAGCCACATTTGCAAATCAAAGTATTTCATTCCTTCAAATCACTTAGATCATTAAAAGAGAGTGTGCTTTTATATCTTGATTTTCACTAGTATATATATATTTAGAAGAATTGTTTTAGGAGTAAACGGGTAAAACTAGTGGTAATTCTGTTGGACTAGTTATCCTAACAAAAATTGACTTTATTTTCAGGATAAGAACTATACCTAGTAAGCTAGAACTTTTCTTATGTTTAACTTCCTCGCTCCCAATGAGATCTATATTCCAGACTCATAATTTTGATATTACTGATACGACGTGTATACTTGCGTGAAACCCTAGTGTGCAAGTGCATCTAAACCGAAAGGTGCCAAGTTTTTGACACT
>NW_018193407.1:0-381 GCF_001263595.1 Phalaenopsis equestris
GAGTCTTAGAAAATTGAAGAGGAATAATTATTTTTCTCCTCTAAAAAAGTACACAATCCAAATCCCAATCTCAATCGAGTTGATGGAAGATTTCAACCAATGTCATTTATTTTTTTAAAAAATAAATTTTAAAATAGTAATAAATAAATTCAAATAATATATCTATGAACTGGATTCTCTGTAAACATTACCGAGTTGACAATATTCATATTCAAACATATGTTAATATTAAGCTCAATCTTTTACAAGCAATAAATAAAGTCGACTGGGTTTAACTCCGATGATGACCATATTGACTGAAAATCTTAACCGGATGGGTGAATATTTAAATCAAATTGAAATTAAATTATCTAAGTAACAAATGAAAACAATGAATTGAAA
>NW_018193408.1:0-381 GCF_001263595.1 Phalaenopsis equestris
CATGTACTACTAACTTTAATTGAGAGTGTTCTACCTCACTGTGGGGTAATTAATATTTGGTACATGCGCCTTTAGCAAATTTTCAAAATAGGAAAATGAAATCCTTGCAAGAGGGTAGATCTCTAAGTAGTGATTTATCAACGTTTTAAAATGGCTCCTTACTAAAATTATTTTGATCACCTGTAGCACATGGGGCAAAGCTTTTAATAATTCACATAAGTCTAGAGCTAATCATGTGTAGCTACAAAATAAGTAAACCATGCATAATATTAAAACATATTAAAATCTTTTTGTTTGCGACACTTGAATTGATCATGCAATCATCCCTATATTCCTCCTAAAGTTTACATTTCATGCTAGCACATGTTAATTTTGTTCACT
>NW_018193409.1:0-381 GCF_001263595.1 Phalaenopsis equestris
TTTGATAACTGATAGGTAAAACTAAAAATTTGCCAAGTTTTATCATTATATGACAAGGTATTAATCACTGAAAGATATAATAATTTATTCATAAACTTGCTTCCAAGTGAAAGACCGACACAATGCATCACCACAACAACAACAAAAAATTACCACACTCACTTGTGACCAATCAATAGTCCCGTTTCTAGTGGTAGGAACTTTATGAACTTGGCTGCTATTAGCCTCACGTGTACTCCGAATCTGTAAATGAGTAGTTAAAAATTAAAACAATCCTGTAGTCAGAATTATGAAAAGATTCCTGAGGAACAAAATAAAATAATTTCATTAAGAGCATATCGAAACTGAGCAGCCAAAATAAGAATACAACAACAACAACAA
>NW_018193410.1:0-381 GCF_001263595.1 Phalaenopsis equestris
GATTAAAATAGTTGGCGGCCATATAAACATCATATCATCGAACTAAGAAAATAAATAAATATATTATATATAAAATAATAATTAAATGATAATAAGCACATAAATCTATGGTTTGATGATTAGAATAAATGTCTTAAAATTATCACATAATGAGATGGTATCACCATAGGCTCTTGATAAAATGTATAAAACTATAATAAAACAAACTTTTTGTTTTATAAATATACATCAACAAGCTTTCATCCCATTAAGTGATTTAACTATAAACAAAAAAAAATAAATTATAAATTATAAAATACAATTTAATTTAATAGAGGAAAATTTACATACATACCTCTCAATTCCCATGTATTTACATATCTAAGAACTAAACTTCAATTT
>NW_018193411.1:0-381 GCF_001263595.1 Phalaenopsis equestris
TTACGAAAGTTCATAAACCAATTTCTTCTATTTCAACGCAATCTCGTCTCCACTATGGCGACCGGAAATAAAAAAAAATGCGTGAAAGAAAGTTTCGCACTCACCAATTTCATCCTGAAGTTTGAACAAAGAGTTGCGGCTCTCGATGGGTCGCTCGCCTGCTATAGATCGCAATTCTTCTACAGTACAGAATCACACAAAAGCTGGTGTGAGGAGAAATCAAGAGAGCTTCGTGCAGACGAAACCAAGAGGTGGGACAGTGATTTGAAGGCTCTAGAATAAGGATCCCCTCATTTGAAACATCCCATAGGACTAAATATCACATGCGTAGGTTGGTGGGAACAAAGAAGCAGGCTTAGAGAGGGATATAAGTTTAATTAA
>NW_018193412.1:0-381 GCF_001263595.1 Phalaenopsis equestris
TCTTAGAATTAGAAGAGAGAATAGAAGCAAGAACATGCATGCTCCTTCACAGTCGCACCTTTCACAAAAACCTAAGGATCCCCCCTCCCCCCTTGCGCGCTTTTCGAAGCTGAGAATGAAGGCCTTCCTTATCCTTAGATGTTCTCGCTCGATCGAAAGGAGATAACACATACGAAACCTGAGCTTCGCTTACTTTCTTTTCTTAGGTCTAACCTTCGCCACGACATTAGTGGCTTAGCTCTTAGCGCTTCCCGCAGGAACGAGCGGATAGCGAAATGGAAATGTTGGCTCTGCGATCGACATGTGGACTGACGGACAGACCAGTGCCTTTTTCTGTGCTTGAAGGGCACAGGGGCAGACCCCAACCTCTTGATTTCCCTT
>NW_018193413.1:0-381 GCF_001263595.1 Phalaenopsis equestris
GCTACTTTCATTTATGCTAGTTCACTTTTAAGGGACAAGCTTCTTTTTTGGCAGCAACTCACTCATTTGGGTGCTACTATTATTGAAAATTGGTTTGTTGGTGGGTATCTAAATATGATTATGCCGCCTTCTGAGAGATGGGGGGCTAAAGTTGATACGAGTCTTGTTAATCGTTTTTGTGAACATATTGAGAATGCTGACCTTCATGATTTAGGCTTTTCGGGTCCTCCTTTCACTTGGCGGCGAAGTTGTCTTATGCAAAGATTGGATAGATTTTTGGGAAACTCAGCTTTTATGAGTTATTATAACATCATACATGTCAAGCATCTTAATCATGCTGCATCGGTTCACTCCAAACCTGCTCGTTATCATTTTAAATTT
>NW_018193414.1:0-381 GCF_001263595.1 Phalaenopsis equestris
AAGAAAGGAAGTGTCTTTCCATAGAGAGATGATGCTGAGGATAACCAAACATGCAAGATAGGCCCAAGTTCCTAACTAGTCACTTTATCTTAAAAACTCCAATTGTTATTCAAAATGATGTTACTGGAGAGTTAATACTGATTAAAAAAAAACCTAGTTTGATGAACTTAGGGGATCGAGGGACCATTGCCAAGAGGAGCCAACTCCTTTTAGTCTTGGATTAGAGAATGAGGAGTCCTTGATCGCCTGGTAACATAGGGAGCTTCTCGACCATTATCCTTTGATTTTATTACTTTGATTGAAAGAGGGAAAGCTAGTTGATCCTCTCGGTGATCACTGATGGAGGCAAGTATGCCTTAAAGAAAGCTCTGAGGAAGAGAA
>NW_018193415.1:0-381 GCF_001263595.1 Phalaenopsis equestris
CTAAGATATGTTCCACAATGTTCAATTTCTTTTTTTTTTTAATACATGTCGATTGCTTTTTTTTTATATTGAAAACTACAATAGATTTTGAGTAGCCTATTGAGTTGCAGTTGCTCACCCCTATTTTACTCGTATGTGTTGTTTCAGGAAAGGGTAAGGCTAGGGTTAAGTAGAGACTTTTCTACTACTAGTGAGAGCCTAATTTTAGACATGTATGTATTTTAGATCAATATTTTTGATAGTCATGGTGAAGTTAATATTTTTGATGATAGATACATTAAATCATGATTTTTTTTTGTGTTTCTTTTTATTGTAAATGATATGATCTAAATGAATTTTGAGTAATTTATTCTATATATTTGATGATATTAGTGGCTCTGC
>NW_018193416.1:0-381 GCF_001263595.1 Phalaenopsis equestris
GAAATTTGAAGTTGGGAAAAACACGGGGTCTTGTCCTGTCACAGTAATCCAATATAAGTATGTAAGTGCAAGAGTAGTCATTTTTTCTTAAATAGGAGAATATGATTACTATTTTGTACAATCGATAGCACATGTCGGTATGCGACATTAAGATAAAAATAAGTTACTTTAACTACGACAGAAGTAAGCAGTGGTCTTTGGTAGGGGTGTAAACGAGTCGAACACAAGCGAGCCGGGGCTCTGCTCGTGTTCAGCTCATTAAAGAATACTATTGTTCGTGTTTGGCTCATTTATATTTTGGTAGAAAAATTATTTGTGTATGGCTTGTTTGCTTAGCGAGCCGAAACACGAGCTGTGTCCACGAATAATGAACTGTTTTGA
>NW_018193417.1:0-381 GCF_001263595.1 Phalaenopsis equestris
GTATATCCAGATATAAAGTGGATAAAAGTATTCAATTATTAAATTTATTTTGATACAAATCAATAAAAATATAAATTAATATTTATATTACATCTGTTCCAAAATAAAATTAACAATTACTAAATTGCCATCATCACACTTAAATCATAACTTTTCAACCTAAAACTTTTTACCATATGTATAATCACAATTTTAATGTGGCTAATGTTAAATTTGCAATAAATTTTGGCTTCTATTATCATCACAAAATGTAACCCTAAGAGAAGACATTACCATTGAAGTTAATCAATTTGCCACTTTTGTCAACAAATTTAAAAATAAAAAAGATTTAAAAAAGATTATACAAAATGATGAGCATATTCCTCTTTATAAACTCCATAA
>NW_018193418.1:0-381 GCF_001263595.1 Phalaenopsis equestris
ATATATAGCAATTTCGTCCTTTAAATCTATGCATGAAATTATATACTTAACTTTTAAAAGCTTAATAATGCTAATTTGATGTGATATTAGAAATTTGAGTGCCACACGGGTAAATAAATAAGCCTTGATGTGTGACATGTAACTACGATTGAACGGTGTGCTATGTATGCTACCATCCCTTTTTAATTTGAATTTGTATTTTTCTTACCAAAAAATATTTTAAATTTCATGTTATTTATCTCAAGATAAATGTCTAACAACAAAATTTGTTAATGGTATGTAAATCTCCATGAGCTTTCTTGAGGATTATCCAAGGTGACTAGGCCAGCATTTGCATCTTGCGGGTGAGAGGAAATAAAGGAGCGATCTTGGCGGGCTTTC
>NW_018193419.1:0-381 GCF_001263595.1 Phalaenopsis equestris
TCAAATTTAAGCTTAATAGGTTTTAATTTCATCTTTCTTTAATTAATTAAGTAATAAATTAATTAATTTTAAAAAAAAATTAATCTATAAATCATAAGTTAACTAAGATGATGTAGAGTTGACCAAATGACCAGTGTTGACACTGTGGGTCCTATGGTTGACTAAATGGTCAATGCGGCGACCATTGGGTCCAGAGTTGACCAATTGACCAAGGTTGACCAAATGTGTCATAGGGTTGACCAATTGGATCATAGAATGGTCATTAGTCCCACAGCTTGACCATGGTGGTCAGGGGTTGACCAATTGAACAAGGTTGACCAGTCGAGTCCAAGGTTGACCTAATGATCAATATGGTGAGCATTGGGTCCAGGGTTAGCCAAA
>NW_018193420.1:0-381 GCF_001263595.1 Phalaenopsis equestris
TTGAATGATAATTGGTTGATGTGGCATTTTTGGTGGTTAAGGATGTTGTAAAGCCCTCCTTGGACATTCTCTAATACTAAAAGTTATTTTTATAAGCCTCCATTTAATCATCTACTTAATTAAAGCCGTCGAATAAGCTTTGGCTGTCACACCCAAAGATGACCAGTTATGAAATTTTCAACGTTCTCTTTTTGATCGTATGACAGTATAACACCAACATCAGCTGTTTTTATATATTTTTACTCAGGACTTCTAAATGTCTCTATTTCCTCAAATTCTTCATTATTATTTTAAAAACTGGCTTTTTAAAATTTTCTAGGATATACTTAATTTACCTTTTATTCCTTTCCATGTATTTGATACTTCAAGATTTTTTTTTTT
>NW_018193421.1:0-381 GCF_001263595.1 Phalaenopsis equestris
AAAAGGCTATAAAGAACAACAAGAACTAATACAAAGGCTACAAAAGATATCGCCACAATAGAAGCATGAAATTCTCCCCCCTCAAAGAGCATTTTTTCATCAGATGAATAATTTTAGCATTTTTTGATCTCCATCAAAATACGTAGTAGCAACAAGTAAGAAGATCATGAGTCACCTGCTAGATAGAGATAAAGATAATTTTCTTCATCTCACTGACGTAAAAGAAGATCCTGTTGGTCACCTGCTACACAAGACGAGATAACTTTTTTCTGCGCTGCAACATGAACAAGGATCTCGTTGATCACCTACTACATAGGATGGAGACGACTTTCTTTTATGTTGTAATACAAAAAAGAATCATGTTATTTGTTGACTACGCAG
>NW_018193422.1:0-381 GCF_001263595.1 Phalaenopsis equestris
CAAATAGCCCTTATTCGGCTCATTAAATAACTTATGTTTTATTTGTTCGTTATAAAAGTTACACGAATACTAATAATTATTTTGAGCTCGATTTATAAACGAGCGGAATATGAATAGACCACAATTTGTATTATGTGTTCGATTCATTTTGACTCCAATTAATGAAATAACTAAATACATAATATTTAGTACAACCCTCCTATATTGATTTTATATGTTTTATTTAAAAATTGTTAAATTTATTATTTTTTAAAACATTGGAGTTAAATTTGAGCTGAAGAAGGGCCACAAATAAATTATATATATATATATTAGAAAGAAATCGATATTTGGCAGAGGCCCAAATATGAATGCAAACTAGTAAAAAAAAACAAGTAGGAT
>NW_018193423.1:0-381 GCF_001263595.1 Phalaenopsis equestris
TAATTCATCTGTATTTTTATATCTAACACCTAAACTTTTTTGTTTGAATATATGCCTTGCATGAAAAACATATTTCACATTTTAAAAGTAATATATATATATATATATATATAGTATTTTTGTTGTGACATAAAGAATCGGGAGGTAGAAATGTTACAAGCAAAGTTTAGGTATTAGGTATGCAAATGCATGAGAATTGGTGTGCATGATTTTTTTGTGCATGTATCAAAGACAAAACAAATCAATGTATAACTTCCAATTGTCGATCTTTAGTATTGGTAGTATATTATTTTAATTCAAATATTGAAATCTATAATTTAAAATAAATATTCGCCTAAATATTGAATCGAATCCCAAGTTGATTCCAAATCCCACTAATTA
>NW_018193424.1:0-381 GCF_001263595.1 Phalaenopsis equestris
AATTAGGTCTAAAGTTAGCACCACCCTGGTTGTTCAAATTTTCTAAGGGGTTAACTTGAGCATTGCCCCATTGTTGACTACCACCACTAGGATTGTTGTTCCAAGTGAAGTTGGGATGGTTTTTCTAACCTCAGTTGTATATTGAGTATGTCGATAACATTTATAGTTTTCATTGAAGTGTGAGAATTAATCGTTTGTCCCAATGAATTTTCTTTAACTAATTGGGGTGTTGGAGAAATATTCATTCCAATTTGTTCTATCTTCTTAGATAATTCAACAACTTGACATACAATTATTGAAATAGTATCGTTATTATGAATATTGACTACTTTCTTAAGATTTATATTATTAGAAGACCATTAAAAATTATTTGTAGTCATT
>NW_018193425.1:0-381 GCF_001263595.1 Phalaenopsis equestris
TTTTTAGTGTAAAGCATACAAATCATCTTCACTTGGTTGCTTGAGTCAAAGCAATATCATGAATAACCCTCATCTTTGGCTGGAGATTAATGATGAAATCGAGATCATTCTATCTTCTTATTTACAATGGACAACTCTGATCAAAATGTATAGAAAATTATGCTACCCTAAGGCTAGATCGTTGGATGACACTTAGTTGTGCAATTTGTAATTGAATAGTTAGGGTTAATCACAACTAGGGCTATGCTTTCCATAAATTATTGCAAACGATTAGACTGCATCACATGTAAAATATGGCCAAATATGCACTAATTGTGATAACATGCAATAGGAATTAAGAAAAATAAGTAAATGCATAGAAAATTATAGAAAGCATAAAAA
>NW_018193426.1:0-381 GCF_001263595.1 Phalaenopsis equestris
TTTTGGAGAAAATTTTGGCATAGTCCTCTTCCTTGGATAATTGGATGATGAAATGTTTTACATCTGCCAATCCCACATTCCAGGCTCCAAAAAGCTTCAGGTCTTCAAAATTTTTTTTGAAAACCTCCACTTTGGGGCATCCTAACTAAAACTTACCAATCAAAGTGAACTGACAAGCTCAAGATAATTTGTTAATTTTAGCCTCAAAAAAGATAACAACATGTTTTCTCCCCTTCTTGCAAATGGCAGTCACCTTGACCTTTCCTTCCTCATAGTAAGATTGGGGGAAAATTAGGAGATTAGTATTTTCCAAAGGTTAGAATCATTTCCCAACAATATTAGCATAAGTTTATTTGGCCCATTGGATATTAGTTTCCAAAT
>NW_018193427.1:0-381 GCF_001263595.1 Phalaenopsis equestris
TTTGATTGGTATGCATGTAAATATGAATGTTTAGACATCAGGTATGTAAATGCATAACAATTGTGTGGTATGCATGTAAATGCTCCTATTTTATAATTTGGTTGTCAATAAAATCATTATTTACATGCACATTACACAAATGTTTAACAAATGTACAACAATTCTTACAACTAAACTTTGATATTTACATGTACACCAATCATATCCTTATCATCACATTAAAAATATCATTATTATAACTTTTTTATACTTGAAATATACACTTTCATGTAGATGTTGAAAACAATGAATTGTTATAAATGTAAATATCAAAATGTAGGTGTTAGAAATATAAATATATAAGAATTGTGTTGAATGTATGTAAATTTCTACTTTTTTTTT
>NW_018193428.1:0-381 GCF_001263595.1 Phalaenopsis equestris
AATGAGAGAGAAATGAGCGGAAGGTGTGTAAGTGTAGGGTGAGTAATGGACCCGATGATGTCTAGCTAACCGACATGTCTCACAATTGAAGTTAGAAAGATTTTTGTTAGAATACATCAAATGATATAATTTTTTTAAATATTTTAAGCTAGGATGACCCAAACGAGAATGCAACAATATAACGGTACATTCAATGGCTCAAGATAAAGTACAACTCCTGAGTGTTGTGTCATTACTTTCGTGCTCTTTTCTTGGAAGTAGAAGGGTTCATCTATCCTCTTATCAGTTCTAATCATCTTTCTTGAATGATGATTCTGAAAAACACAACCATCAGAAAAGAAATTAACAACGCAATCAATATCATTTATCAACTTGCTGACA
>NW_018193429.1:0-381 GCF_001263595.1 Phalaenopsis equestris
AAAACAAAAAGAAATTGGGCTCAACATTGACCTGATGAAAAAGACATTAAATACCTTCCAAATACAGTAAATATTTTAACACAAAAAACATTTACAAGTATGGTTGAGTTTTAATGAATGGCTGAAGAACAACATAGCTCAACTGACAACCCAGTAAAAAGGGAAAGATCGGTAGAAATCTAAACTAATCAGCAAGTCTGAATTAACATGGCAAGCAGTTGTTATAGAGCGCTAAAAAAAAATTTCATACATCCTTAGAAAAATAATGCATAAAAAAACTTTAATTTTATCCCAAAAGATGCTTATGATCAATATGCCCGAGTTTAAATTAATATCTCAAAAGATGAAATCATAAGGAAATGCTTCAAAACATCTATTTAT
>NW_018193430.1:0-381 GCF_001263595.1 Phalaenopsis equestris
GGCTCGATTACAAGCTTACTCACATGCCATTTATCGAGCTGAGCCCGAGTCGGCTAACAAGTCGGTTTGGCTGAGTTACACCCCTACATATGGGTGAGCTGCTTGTTCCTAGTTTAGTAGATATCTATGGGGA
The DNA here is from genome assembly GCF_001263595.1 of Phalaenopsis equestris. Taxonomy (NCBI): domain Eukaryota; kingdom Viridiplantae; phylum Streptophyta; class Magnoliopsida; order Asparagales; family Orchidaceae; genus Phalaenopsis; species Phalaenopsis equestris. The sequence continues at coordinate 134 of NW_018193430.1, forward strand.
TTAATTATAGATAAAAATTGAATTTAAGCTCTAATTTTATCCAAATTAAAGTAACATCAAATCATTTTTATAAGATATATTTCTCATGAATAAACACTAATGAGCTTCCCAAACTCATAATAATTGTGTCTGAAATCAAGGTTATTGAATGAAGATATTTAATAATGTGTAGACATTCAACAATAAAAAAAAATAATTAGTAGTGACACTGAACAATCCATGATTAGCAATTGGACTAAACACACAAA
>NW_018193431.1:0-381 GCF_001263595.1 Phalaenopsis equestris
CTGCAGCCCAGCCTCATGCATCGCCGCCTTTCAGCTTCCACTGCTGCCTTTCGATGCCCGCCGCAACCATTTGACCACCACAGCTGCCTCCGTCGTCGTCGCAATCTTCGGTCGTCGTCGTCACAATCTAAGGTCGTTGTCGTAGTCCTCAGACCACCGCCGCCTTCTTCCGGCAACCTTAGCCTTCTGGCCGCTGCCGCCGCCTTCCGGTCATCGCCGCTTTTGGCTTCCTCCTCTCTCTCAGGCTGCCGCCTTTCGATTGTTGTTGTCTCAAAACCCTATCACCGTCTCAAGTCTGCATTGCCGCCCGCTCCCTACAACGGGTTCATCAGTTTGCAGAAGTTGTAATCTGATTAATTGTGTAACTCTTTCTCACCTATG
>NW_018193432.1:0-381 GCF_001263595.1 Phalaenopsis equestris
ACCGAACACGAACACAAGCTTTGTTCATTCGTGTTTGATTCGTTTACACCCCTAGTGGTAAAATCTTGATCAATGTGAATGTAGAAAATATTAAATTTATTTTAAAATATGAATATTAATGTATTAGAAAATGATTAACATTTTTAATACATGACATTATACACGTATATTTTGTATAATGTGTGTATGTGCATGCACATTTATATGACATATGTGTTTATGCACAACCATATACAAAATATGATATATTATTCTAACATATTTGTGAGGCATCATATTATGACATTAGACATATTATTTTATATATATGATATCAAGCTATCAATTTAAAAGATGGAAAGAAACTCATTAAAGCGTCCCCAATAACTTTCATTAACGAAG
>NW_018193433.1:0-381 GCF_001263595.1 Phalaenopsis equestris
TTCTATTTGTAAAATTATTTATTCAAATTTTAATATAAAAATTTATATATTCATTTAAAATTTTAGCTTGTTTAAATACTTAGTTCACTTGTCATAAATAAATCAAATTCATGTATTAAAAATTTATGCAAGTTTGAACTACAGATGAAAGCTCAGCACAAGATCAAGTTGAACAAATAACTTGTAACTCTATCGAGCCAAGTTTAATCTATGGCATGCTCAGATCGACTTGGCTCAATTACAAACTTATTCCTACAACATCCTGAGCAAATTTAATATTTCAAAATAAAATATTAATAATTATAATTTAAATGTTATAAATAAACCTTAATGCAAATTAAAGTAGATGGGGATGTAGCTCAAATGGTAGAGCGCTCGCTT
>NW_018193434.1:0-381 GCF_001263595.1 Phalaenopsis equestris
AAAAATTTCATGACACGATTATCAATTCACATAAAACTTTTAGAAAAAAGCCTGGTGTAATCCTCATCATTTGCAAGTTGTATTAAAATATATCTCCCATATAAAATCCCAACCTTCCACAAACTCGTAAGCTTAAGCATTTCAAACTCCTTTCGAATCAATTCAACCTTAAGGTGTCCATATAGAAATTGCCAACAAGTGCTAATCGACAGGAAGAAGCAAGGATCGTAGACTCGACATAAGATATAAACATGGATAACTTCCCATTTTTTTCCCTAGTTTCTTTATGAAAGTGTAATCCCCTCCGACATTTAACGTATCATGAAATGCTTGCGGGAAAAGGTGGAAGGAGTACCAGACGACCCTCCAATATATATATAT
>NW_018193435.1:0-381 GCF_001263595.1 Phalaenopsis equestris
TTTTTGTATTATTAACATGAAAAGCACTAAATTCACTAAACTTTCTAAAAAATATAGCATTTCTATTTAATTAAAAAACATTATTGAAGAAAATAAAACTATATTATGAAAAGAATATATAGGAAATATAAAAACGTTGAGATAGCTAGGTGATTCCTGGCATATTGATTATTTAGGATGATCTACATGCATACCACTAAATCCCTACGTATTTACATATCTTATACCTAAACTTGATGCTTAAATATATGTTATCTAATAAAATGTTTTTTTTACTATTTTTTTCAATTAAAGAAATGGTATGTTTTAAGGGATATGAAAAGATTTCGGTGGCATAAATGTAAAATATAGTTTAGGTGTTAGATATGTAAATATATAGGA
>NW_018193436.1:0-381 GCF_001263595.1 Phalaenopsis equestris
ACAGAAAACCGTGCGAGAAGAGTAGTGTTCCAAGACGCAAGCTTTGCTTCTTCTGAATCGCATCTATTGTAGTATTGAAACCCTTCCAATCTATGCTCTATGCGTGAGACACAATCTACGTCTTTCATTTTTTTCTTGAGACCCCACTTTCTCTCACTAAGCATTGGTTGGATCTAAGGTGCGCTAAGGGCTTTTTGTTAGGAAGTCAAAAGAACCGCCTTCGATTCGATCAACCTTTTCACCCACTCCTCTTTTCTCATTGCTCAATTCTGAATCTATCAATTGGTGACCCATTTCGTCAATAAGAAATCAAGAACAAAGGGACAGGTGGAGATGCTAAGAGATCGTGAGCGACAGTTTTCTTCTTTTCATTCAAAAAAA
>NW_018193437.1:0-381 GCF_001263595.1 Phalaenopsis equestris
GATAAACTTGATTTTCCACCTTTTATGATATTTTATTGTAAATAAAAAATATGTTGGCATTAATCCAGATGAGATCAAACACTCTAAATGAAAAGAGTACGGTGAAGGAGTGTCGGCTAACAGAAGACCATGAGACCAACTCGTCCACTGAGTGAAGTTGTCCGAGCCAAAGCCAGATAGACCAAAGTTGACAGAATCACGGGACAAGCATAAAATGACCGTAAGATACAAGAACGATTCATTCAGTAAAAAAACAAAATAAAAGGATATCTAAGAGGATTATCACAAAAGAGTTGATTCCGCGAAAATGTGGTTGCTTAGTATCTCAAACCATCATAGATAGGAGTGGCTCGCTCGTGTTCGGCTCGTTTATATTTCAAG
>NW_018193438.1:0-381 GCF_001263595.1 Phalaenopsis equestris
CCATTTATTCTCCCTCCTCACCTCCCAGCCTCAACTCTCCATCGCTTCCATGTACTAAAACAGAGCAAACAAAGAGACGAAGATGGCGGAGAGAAGACGAGGCAGCCCGGCCCATCTCCAACTGGGCCTGACCGTCTTCTTCTCCTTCGCCGGAGTCGAGGCCCATTTCCAGCTCTCCGGCGGGCTTCACCCCACCCATAGCCTCGCTCTGCTCCGTTCCGAGCGCCTCTTGGCCTCCATCGCCGCCGGCGCCGCCCCCTCCCCAACATCCTCGGTACTTTCTCTCTCTCTCTCTCCTCTGTTTTTTCTCGGCCCACATTTAACCATCTGAAATAGTCTAATTTTGCATGTTCTGCGGTAGGCGTTCCGCTATTAATTCAG
>NW_018193439.1:0-381 GCF_001263595.1 Phalaenopsis equestris
GAAGGAGGCATTTTTGGCGTGCGAGGAAGAGGCGTTCGGTTGAACTAGATGGCGAGCCGAATTTATCGAGGGAGGGAGGCAAGCATTCTAGGTTGTTCGGCGTGGGGAGAGGAGGCGGAGGGCTTCAGTTTGTCTGAAAGGAGGAGGCGAGGTAGGGGAATGCATGAGATGTGAGGCGAGGGGTTTGCCTGGTCGCGCGTGAGCTAGAAGCAGACAGGGGCTTCGGTGCAGGGAGCCGAGCGAGGCTTTGGGCGACATAAAGGGGGAGGCGAAGTGGGTGAGTGGTGCAGAAGAGAGGAGACGGGATCGAGAAAGGGAGAGCAGCGATTTTCTTCCCAGGGGGAGGAGTCGAATTAGTATAGCCAAAATTTCGAGGGAGAG
>NW_018193440.1:0-381 GCF_001263595.1 Phalaenopsis equestris
CTATGCAATTTACATCATTCATATATATTTTTTTCATTCAATTTTACATTTAAATAATGCATAACATTAGTAATTCTAAAATATATATTCATAAGAATGATATGACAAACATCTAAAAGAATACATAAATCACAATAAAATGTGCAGTGAAGTTTCAATAACAATCAATGAATTTCGTTAAGAAGAAAAAAAATCTATTATAAATTAAAAATAAAAGTACTCCCATAGTTCAATTAGCTGAAATCTAATCGTTTAATCTGACTTTGTCTCCTTTAGTTTGACACTCATAAAATGTTTATAAGAATTAATTTTATGATTGTTATGTTTATTTTAATAATTTTTTTTAATCTTTAAATTTATTTCTTCAAATAATATCATTAG
>NW_018193441.1:0-381 GCF_001263595.1 Phalaenopsis equestris
GATTTTGATTGTGGTGACCGACAACTTCTTACGGGAACTCCTCCAACCAAAAATAGCGCTGACAAGGACGAAGCCGAAATCGCCATGGATGCCAGAGCTAACACTAGATGCCGCCACTCCCATCTAATTTAAGGCAGGATTACATTTAATATAGATGGGAGCTATTTTGCTGATTATACGGGTGTGGGAGGGCTGTTATGTGATGATTATGGCAATTTTTTTGCTTATGTTGCCTCCCCTTCTTTTGCTAATTTTTCTCTGGAGATTGAGGTTAAAGCTGTGCTTGTTGCACTTCAAATTGTTATGTCACTCAACACTAATGGTATTCTGTTGGAAACAGATTTTGAAACCTTGTTTAACATTTTAATGACAAAGCTTAAA
>NW_018193442.1:0-381 GCF_001263595.1 Phalaenopsis equestris
CTGCAAATTTCATAATTGACAATAATAGCACTAATATTTTAAGTCAAAAATTTGAAAATAATATTTCATAAATTTATTATTTTAAATAGCATTCAAAAATAAAATATTTTTAAAATGTAAAATCGTCACATATTTAGAATTATTTGATGAGATAGCAATTTTATTTTCGCCACATAAAAAAAAATTACTGAAAATAATTTTATATTATTATTTTTATATTTATAAAGACATGATATTAAGCTCACATAGCTCGATAAGTAAACTGCAACTCTTTGTCTTTATGGTTGTGAATTCAAGCTTCATGAAATTTTTTTTTATGCATAAAGTTCACTTAATTATTATTTTAAATTATTTATTTTATAAATAAATTAAATTATATAA
>NW_018193443.1:0-381 GCF_001263595.1 Phalaenopsis equestris
AAAAAAAATCATGGTGCCTAACCAAATTAAAACGATTCCACTAGTGTATGTTTAGACAAATGATATATTTTCTAATAATTATAGAAAGTATAATACAATGTAGAAGACATGAATTTTGTATGATAGATATTGTGGTGAAAGTTAAATGATTCTAGAGGCAATAGAGTTGGCTTCAAGTGATTTTGTTATAACATGCTCAATCATTATCTTTTGTGGAGAGAAGTCGAGGGATAAAGATGTATAGTATAACCTATCTATGCACTATATACATAAGCCTTATCAGTGATTCAATGCATCAATGTTATTTTTAATTGTAGACAGGAAAGTTATGAGATGTTGGTAATGGAGTCGACAACCTATATTAGATTTGTAAGTTATAAC
>NW_018193444.1:0-381 GCF_001263595.1 Phalaenopsis equestris
ACAAGAAGTGAACAAAGAATGGGGGTTTAGACAAAGGGAAGGAGAAGAACTAATCATCAGCGTCATTGCAGAATCAACCAAGCATGTGTAATGAATTTAAAACTTAACATTGATCATCTCCATGATTGCTACTGATTGATGAACCTAAAACCATGTTTGATAATAATCTCAGAAAGGCCTGAATGGCTTAGTTTTCCAAGGAAAGTCCTCAAAACCTTAGTCACTCTCACAGAATAACTTGTGGGGTTTTAGTTATTACTCTCAATGCTATAATCATGTTGATGTCTAATAAGATTTTCTGCCATGGCATGATTGCTTTCTATAAAGCTAAGGAGAAACACATCCACCATTTCAAACATATAACTAGAGATGATTTTTTTT
>NW_018193445.1:0-381 GCF_001263595.1 Phalaenopsis equestris
AAGTGAGCGGTATGTATGCAAATGCCTCTATTTATATTTCTAATAAACAATATTAGAGTAAATAACTCTAGGATAGAATTGTTCAGTGGCCTCTGCAGACTTCATATCTTCTAAGAAAACTTGTAAATGATTTACATTTTCTACGAGAATAAATTTTTTAAGAAAACTCTCGATTAAAATAATAATTTATTTTTTTTTATGAATTTCGATTGGAACAACTAAAATGCAAGCTCTATATGAACGAGTAGGGTTTTGATGCATGATATCTTGTGATATGAAGTAGACACCGACAACAACAACAATATTAGATCGTTTACACAAGACATCAGCGTTACCTGATATGAAACCCTTCAAGTAGAGAATGAAGCTAAACTATAAAAC
>NW_018193446.1:0-381 GCF_001263595.1 Phalaenopsis equestris
ATTCTTCATTTGTTTCTTAATTTGTTTTTTCTCAATTGTCAGATTTGCTTTTGGCCTTTTACGTGAACCATTACTTCTCTTCTAATATAAGCATTTCATTTTTATTGGATGCATTTATATTGAAGTGTAACATGTTAATATATCTTGGGTATGCTTATTTCTGTAGGGATATGACTTGTTAGGTTACTAGCTGTATAACTCTATGTTAGAATTGAGCCATTAACATGAAATGAACTGTCATTGATTTTATGACTTGGGGTAGCTTATGGACAACATCAACTAGGTTTGGAGTTATGAAAACATGTTACCATCTACCGATGTGTCGATTCTTGGCAAGGGATAAATATCCTTCAAGCAGGCGGTGTTGAGATTGGTGAAGTT
>NW_018193447.1:0-381 GCF_001263595.1 Phalaenopsis equestris
AATGTTTATTGTAGAACAAGTTGGAAGCTTTCTCAATGTCTTCTATAGCATCGTGAGATTTATTAGAATATTATATTATCACATATACTTAGCATTTATTAAAAATCTATAAATTTGTTATTGAGGATATTCTTCATTTTTATATTTTTCTTATTGCTTTCTTCTCTTGGTTGTATATATGCGTGCTAACCATCAGAATGAGTCAAACAATCATAACTACTACATGACAATTATATATAAAAAAAGAGGATCCATCCAGACATAAGGCCTCTTTCTTCTCTTACCTATATCTCTTTGATGTCTAAATCCTAACTCTCTTAAGGATATTTTGCACTTTTATGACAAAATACTAAATTAGGCAATATAGGAGACCCATCAAAG
>NW_018193448.1:0-381 GCF_001263595.1 Phalaenopsis equestris
TATATATATATATATATAATGATTTATACCTATAAATATGATTTGAGCATACTAAACAGAACCTTTCATTGGGCAAGTCCAAATGTTATGTTGGTCATCAGTTTAGTGATTGGTCTGGACTTTATTTTCTTTTGCAGCTGCCAGCTTACAAACGGCATAGTACTCTCAGAAGCAAGCTTCTGTACGCAATTACTTCAAACACTGGATTTGAACTTTCCTAGAGAGCAGCAGCACCGGTATTCTGTATAATTTGTATTAATACTGCATTTTATGCATAGTTTAATGTACGAATTACGCTGTACTGCAGCCTGCATACTTCATTGTTCTATATTTTCAAATTGCAAAATCTGCTCGAGCATTGCTGCTAAAATAAAAAAAAAA
>NW_018193449.1:0-381 GCF_001263595.1 Phalaenopsis equestris
GACTCCTTGAGCTGAATCGAAGCCATCTGCACTCCCTCCGTCGTAGGAACCACATTAAACCGTAGGCTTTTTTGTGCGTCTGAGTCGCTCCCCTGCTTTGGTTTCATGCGCGCTTCACCCCGAGCCTTTTTGCCACGATCCCGCAGTTGCTTGAAACTTGTCACCACGATTTTGCAGTCGCCCGAGCTATTCCTATCTCGTTCTTCAAGATGCAGCAGTTGGCCAGAAGGGAGAGAGACAAAATTGTAGCGGTATTGTAGCGTTGGCTAGGGTTAGGATTTAGCTCTGATACCATCAAGGATTAATCTCTCTAAAAAACTCTTCTATTCATTAAAGATGGGGCTTTTATTGAGCCTTACAATATTCTTTATAAATAAACCT
>NW_018193450.1:0-381 GCF_001263595.1 Phalaenopsis equestris
CTAATTTAGGTTGAAAAATTTTACAGGTCTTTGGATAGTTAGAAGCAATATTACACGAGTAGGATGTGGCTTTAATTCGGAAAGTAATAGAAAATGTTAAGTGGTTGTGACCCGACTACAGTGAATAAAAGCTGATAGTACACGTCTGTAAATCCGACGATAATTTGTTGTTATCGTTGAAGTTGCATCAGATTGGCCGTAAAACGAGGGTTCATATGCAATTTATGTCGAAATAGTTTGACGATAAGTATTTTCGTCGAAAGAGTTCAACGATAAATATTTTCTTCGAAAGAGTTCAATGATAAATATTTTTGTCGGATTTATCGTCTACCAATTTCATTGTAAAAATGGTTTCACAAATTATCATTTGATTTTGCGTCG
>NW_018193451.1:0-381 GCF_001263595.1 Phalaenopsis equestris
GGTGGGACATAGTGGCAAGTAGAGACCACACAAAAAAAATGTTAGTTAGCCTTATGATGTTAAGGGTCTAGTCTTTTCACATAAAATGACTATCTATTTATAGAGGTGAAAGTATAATATATAGAATTACATATCTACCTCCGCGTTAAAGAGGAGGTTACAAGTTATTTTAGGTATTTTACACTTATAGGCATTCAGTTTAGCTACGTACCCCATGACTCAGTCGGTTGAAATAAGTTGGTTCTGGTTCTAAAAAACATGTTTGTTCTTCTATTGAGATGAATCAAGGTCGCCGGTCGAGTCTGATTTTCGGCTATTGATCCTTGTATAAAAAACTCATATTGGTAGAACAATGCTAGGATAGGTTACTCCTCGACAAGG
>NW_018193452.1:0-381 GCF_001263595.1 Phalaenopsis equestris
TTTCTTTTTGTTGTGCTACAAGATTCTCGTATCAGACATATATGAGCTTGCATGCTGCCGATTTGCAGTGGCCTTCACTCTGAAAAAATTACTGTATCCGGGCTCCTGATGTAATTTGCTTCAGGTGTCCAATTAAAATTGGTTGTGTTAGGATGTCTCATATTTCTAAAAAACAATCAACCAGTATACTTCAATGGGATTCATATTTTGATGTGACCAATTTTAATTGAACACCTGACGCAGAAATAAAAAAAATAAGCCCGCTAATTAGCTTGATTGTCACGAGGAAATATATCTTTTCAAATTTAATTGGAAAAAAAATACCATTAATAGAGTATATTTTTTGCATATTTATTTTTTCTCTTCATTATTATAATTTTG
>NW_018193453.1:0-381 GCF_001263595.1 Phalaenopsis equestris
TATCATGGCGCTCCCATGAACTTAACCAAATTCAACCAATTTTCACTTAAATTTTGGCTTCACTGTGGGATTGGGTGCTCGTTGTATGTGGGATTTTGAATTTTCTTATGCTGTGCATTTCTTCTCAAAATGTTAGCTTGAGATCTCAGAACCTATCTATGCAATTTCTCCGAATATCTGCCAACATATTCTAATTCAAAATTTCAAGTAAACTCTTTCATTTTCTCCCACATAAAATTCCAACTCCCCCACCACAAGGCCTTTGGATTTTTCCCCATCCCTGTCATGACCAACATTGTTCCAAAAAAAAACATATTTAAACAATCACTGTTCTGCACAAGCACCTACTCTATCATTTCCCAACCCTACGAAACAAAAAAA
>NW_018193454.1:0-381 GCF_001263595.1 Phalaenopsis equestris
TGAGTAATGTTTTCACTAAATATTAATATATCATCTACATAAATTAAAAAAAAAGACAAAATTCAAAGAATGTGCTATCCATTCTCCTTTGAAATATTTGTGGGGCATGTTTAAGATTGAATGGCATAACATTCCATTGATAGTGACCATTCAGAGTACTAAATGTTGTAAATTTTTTACATATTTGATGCATCATAATTTCCCAAAAACCAAATTTGTAATGTAATTTTGAAAAATATTTGGCAATTTTAATATGAATTATCCGTACTTCTTTAATGGCTAAAAATTATCCATTGAATATTGTATTTTTTTTTTGAGGTTTTTATAATTTTCACTATTTGATCTTTTCCTCTGAGTTGTTTAGCATGATTTGTAACCAAA
>NW_018193455.1:0-381 GCF_001263595.1 Phalaenopsis equestris
TGAACAACAAATCTCTCAATCAATCTATTCTCTAAGGCAATTAGATGATCAATAGGTCTTACAATGACTATAGGAATAAAAGATATAACCTCAAAAACTTATCCATTAAAATGCGAGAATATCCAAAGCAAAACACATGTATAAGATTAAAATTATTAAAAGACTAAGAAAATTTTATCCAAGTATAATGAAGCAACCAATATAGATGAGTAAATCGGGATATAATTTCAAAATAACGATTAAAACTCAAAGTCAGAACATGATGCAACATAGTTCAACCGAAATACAACCTCAATAAGAAAATAATCAAGTTTAGTAACTAGATTTTTAAAATAATATCCGAAAAGATTAAAAACAAAAAAACAAAAAGTGAAGAACAAC
>NW_018193456.1:0-381 GCF_001263595.1 Phalaenopsis equestris
ATAGCACTCAAAACTTTCATATTTACCTATTTCACACCTAAACTTTAATATTTACAATCATCATATAGAAAGTAGCACTCATTATCACTTTTTAATAGTCTAATATATTAGGTAAAGTGCTATGTGTGTAAAAATGATTTAAGTGTGAGATATGTAAATCCATGAGAGTTGGGTGCTAGCATTAGGAGGAAGAAGTCGAAATATTTGTTGGGTCTATTGAGTCCATTTGATTCATTTTGGCATATTGAGTGCCAATGCTGCTTAATTGTTATAAATCATGTGATTTTAGTTTCATTTGAGTAACTACACAGTGAGAAGATCTTTATGGTTATTATATAACAAAAATTATAGTTTGTTTGGACAAAATTAATTTCTAAAGTT
>NW_018193457.1:0-381 GCF_001263595.1 Phalaenopsis equestris
TGCTGCTTACTCGTTACATGATATTGTAATATACTTCCACTTCTTTCCAATGGTTCCTGCGGATGATCCCATTCTGTATGTACTCATTTGCTACATTCCTCTTCTATATATATAGTGTTACATAATAGAGAAAGAAAAAATAGTCTATTTTTTGTTGTTCAATTTGCTCTTCTTTCTCTGTTTTTTCAAATACTGCAGGTCTTCAATTTTAAGTTTGCGGTGCAGACATATTGTTGAGGGACGACAGTTTATGTGCAAAATTTGTTAAGTTGTTACTGTCTATGTTTTGTTTTGAGCGTCAGAAATGAAAAGATGTTCAAGCTCTCTGATTGTATCTTGTTTGAAGATGGTGTTTGATGCAGTTAAATTTAAAAAAAAAAA
>NW_018193458.1:0-381 GCF_001263595.1 Phalaenopsis equestris
TTTTTTTTTTTTTGGAAATTGACATACATACCACACAATTTTTACATATTTACATATTTAACATGCAAAGTTTGATATTTGCACTTATAAAATGCATGAAATCCGTATTTTACATTTACAAAAAATAGCGATGCTGGTATTTTCTTCATGTGATGTTAACATTTTCAGTGGTATCTAAATAAATATGAATGTTCCATTAGAGGTTACATATTTAAATACATAAAAATAATGACAAATAACTCCTACAATTGTTTCATAATTGCAGCAAGAAAGGCAACAGCTATGGCATCATGACCGTTAACACTGAAAAGAGGTAATTTGAATTTTGAAAACATTACAGCTTATATCTGCAGCAGCAAACTAAAGCTCATCACTATATAT
>NW_018193459.1:0-382 GCF_001263595.1 Phalaenopsis equestris
AGACCTGGTTATATCCATCTCTTCCATAGAATCCGCCGCTGTTGCAGCAAATCCATCTATCCCGCCCATGTAGCTAACAACAGGTTCTCCTTCCACGGTAATAAGATAAACATCTCCACTTCCAGAACATAGAAGTGGTAGGAGCAGAAAAACGAGGAGACAGAGATCCATTTTGTTCAGAATTTATCAACACCAATTCAATGCTCCTACAATCAATGCATAAGACGCATAAGCATGACAATGCCTCAGCTGTAAATGCATAAATGATCAAGACCAAAATGCAATGGTAAACTGAAAAGCTTAAAATAGCCAATTTTTTTTAACGATTTAGATTGAAGATCTGTAGTTTGAAGTTTCAGCTTCATTAAGTATTCCAAATGAT
>NW_018193460.1:0-382 GCF_001263595.1 Phalaenopsis equestris
GCTAGGAAACCCTAAGATAGGACTAGGGTTAGGCTGGCGTTGATACTAAATGATACTGAAACTAGTCAACAACAATGGGAACGGAAGCAATTTTTACTATGCAAATGAATTAGGGTTACCCGACTCAAAACGGAAATAAAACACATCAAACTCCAATCTCGGGTGAGGATCCGAAGGTGATGGTGGCATCGGCGCGATGTTTGAGAGTACTGGTAAGGAATGGAGAATAGATGTTGGAAGGTAGGGATGTTGGTGGGCGATGTCTAGGAGTGGGGGAGAAAGTGATAGGTTGGCTGTCGGTGGAATTAGGAGAGGCGGGAGGAGGTTTTGGTAGGTGGTAAGGGATTAGGAAGGATTTGAGGTTGTACGGTGTGTCTGGAGA
>NW_018193461.1:0-382 GCF_001263595.1 Phalaenopsis equestris
GTAGGGAAACCTCCAAGGTGTTGACTTTCCTCAATGCGGTTTGAGAAATAGTTTAACAATAGATTCCCCTCAATATGGTGTGAGGAAAATGGATAGACAACAACTCTCCTTAATATGGTGTGAGGAGAGGCCCATGACAATTTTTCTCAATATAGGGTGAGAAGAGGTTAGACGTTTCTCCTTGAATGTAATGTGAGTAGTGTTGTAATCGAGTCGATTATATCATACTTAGGACTTGGCTTTGTAGAATTATAAGTTGTTCATGTTCGGTTTGAGTTTGTATCGAACTTTCATATATTATTTAAACTTGCCTTGTTTAAATTTTTCAATGTTTGGACTTGATTTGTTTATAACAAGTGAACGAGTATTCAAACGAGCTAAA
>NW_018193462.1:0-382 GCF_001263595.1 Phalaenopsis equestris
CTCTTCTGAAATTCTATAACCGTCTATCAAAGCGTGGGATGCACCTTTTAGCACGTTTTTACTTTCACATTTATGGACGCTACTGGCTCGAAGTGAAAATATATTTCCCCATGGTTAGCATAAATCAGTATACAGATAACTAAAACATTTTGTTCAAGGCTAGGACCATGGCATTGTTATGAGAAATTTTTAAATACTAATGTTTCTGAAACATTCGGAATAGATGCTTTGTTATGTGGAACTAGTGTAAATGGGTTTAATTAACATTGATTGCATTTTAACTTAATTTCTTAAAAATTGATTTCATCTGCAGTTGGAGTTCTGAATTTTGCCATAATATGAATGAAGAAGTCAGTCTACTAAATGAACGGTGCCACTTTAT
>NW_018193463.1:0-382 GCF_001263595.1 Phalaenopsis equestris
CATGCATACATATTTATATACACACATGCATACATGCATACATGTCTATATACATACATGCATATGTATGTATGTATAGATTAGTACGTAGATATATAGAAATGTATGTAGAGACACACACATTTATATATATTAAAAAGAATGGGTTGGGTGGCTCAACTCCCGTCAAGTCTGGGGGCGACCAATGCACCTAAATTTTTGAGTACCCTCTCCTTAAAGCAATAGTTGCAGAGGCACGATTCGAACCCCAGACCAGAAAGAACTTACACCGCTGAAGCGGATGCTCTACCTATGCATACATATCTATATATACATTTATATAAAGAAATATCTATATATACATACATTAATACATACATACATACATACATACATACATACA
>NW_018193464.1:0-382 GCF_001263595.1 Phalaenopsis equestris
AAGAGCGTACATCTGAAATGAGATTAGATTGAAAAAACCCTGGGAACATATCCACAAAAAATACCCTATGAAAGCAACCTACAACCGTAGAATTAAGTTTTTTTGCTTGTTATGGGTTAAGATCAGCTCCCAAATGGCGTATCCCTTTGGTTAATTACATGTTGGGGATGCCCATGAGTACCCTTGATGAGAAGAGTACTACTTAAATATTTTGTTATATGAATATTTGGGAAACTAATGGACTTTGATAGTCTCAAGCAGAAGAATCCTGATGCTTTTAACGTGTATATCAGGTCATAAGACAGAGAGTGAATCGCAATATCTACTACGAGCAGCAACACCTAGGCATGCAGGGTTCACATACAATATCAGTGATTTTTTT
>NW_018193465.1:0-382 GCF_001263595.1 Phalaenopsis equestris
GATTAAGACTTTGTTGTTGTTGTTGTTGTTGTCGTAGCCATAAGGACTTTTTGGCTGTGTTGGTTGTACTCAGCCAAGAGCATGGCTTCCATTCCGTGTGATAGCATGAACGTAGTTTGGCCGGTTGTGGTTGACGGGGTTGTGCGGACGACCCAAAACAATGGCGGGAGGACCTCTACCCAGTTGCCTTTTGCACTCTCCACATTTTTTCTCAACAATTTTAAGATGATTTTATTGGCCGCCTTGGCCTGGCCATTGGTTCGCGGGTGGTGATCCGACACAAATTTGAGGCTTATTTCATTGGCTTTGGCAAATGTTTCGAACTTTCTTGTCTGTGAATTGCATCTCGTTATATGTGATGATAATCAATGGTTGGTTGTAG
>NW_018193466.1:0-382 GCF_001263595.1 Phalaenopsis equestris
ATTCTATGAATTACATATCGAACACCTAAGTTCTAGATTTTGGATACAAATCACGTTGCATTTGCATGAAAATGTGTATTTGACTTCTTAAATGTTATAATTGTTAGATGTGATAGAAAATTTTCGATGGAATAAATATAGAAAGCAGAATTTAGGTGTTGGATATTTAATTGTCATGATGTGGCCCAAGGTTTGGAAATAAAAAAAAAGAGAAAGAATGGTTGGACGGGTGAATGAAACTTTCCTTATGAACTCACACTTATGAAAAAGACACCAAAAATTAAATTAAAAAAATATATAATCTATAATTACCTTATTGATGGTTGTCCACGTCTTCTATAAACGTCTTCTCGTTTATCACTCATCTTTTAATAATTTAATT
>NW_018193467.1:0-382 GCF_001263595.1 Phalaenopsis equestris
AAACTAAACCTCAACCAAAAGTGAGGTCAACTATTGGTATAAAGGTCAAACAAGATGTTAGCTTTGCTCTTACATAAGGACATGCTTCTACATCTTGAATAATGACAGTGTTTAGTATCTGAGGTGCCAAACACAGTTTGGCAGGTACCTTTGATGGAGTGGTAGTTTTTTTGGTATCAACAATCTATTAGTCTACCAAATGGATTTTGACAAAGACTTATGATGTATAGAACTTGCCTTACTTGTACTTTGGCTTTTCTTTCCTTTTTTTTCATTTGGGACAAAACTACACATCCCATCTTATGTATCCTATCATATACAATATCTGACCAATTAGCACGTCTCCTTTCGAGCAAGCTACTCAAATTCATTTTAGATCCTT
>NW_018193468.1:0-382 GCF_001263595.1 Phalaenopsis equestris
AAAGCTATTAATGTACCAGCTACATTAAAAGAGTTTGGCGTAGTCTATATTTAATAACAATCTTATAGTAATATATATGAAGATGTTGACTTAATTTTGGACAACATCCCTCCCTTATTCACTTCCCTATCTAGGCTTATGACCCATTTCATAAAATTTTTAGATGCTTAGGTTAGCCATGGCTTGGTCTGGTTGACTTAAGTCTGATTCAGTAGCTTGGCTTGGTAGGTCCAAGCTCAATTGCGTTGGGCTTTGGATTAGCTTGGGTGTGCTTTCTTTGGCTAACTTGGGCCTAAGTTTGAGTCAAATTCGAGTTAAAAATTAAAATCAACCCAAATTTAAACACATTTAAACGAATATGAATTTAAATGTAAAATTGAAC
>NW_018193469.1:0-382 GCF_001263595.1 Phalaenopsis equestris
CAATGACCTGGAAGAAGTCAGTGGTGGTCGGGACAGCACCTGATAGAATTGACACAACTTGGAAGGAATATGATGAAATGGCGGTAGGATAGCTGTTGTAGGTGGCAAACAGTAAAATGGAAGGTGCGCAAGGTGGCTTGTGGTGACTAGACTGCGGCTAGATGGCAGACGACAACCAGGAAAGCGAAGGACAGTGCAAGTACTTGGGGGAATAGAAGCATCCCACGGGGTTAATTTACAGCCAGAGCACCTCTCGAATTATTGGAGACGATCACCACCTCAGACTAGTTACAACCAGAGCACCTCGTTGCACTCAGATATAGCCCTCGAAAGGGAAGTACACCACAATGCAACAAACTGAAATCTTGAATGATAAAAAAAA
>NW_018193470.1:0-382 GCF_001263595.1 Phalaenopsis equestris
CTCAAATCTTTCATATCATATCAAAAATATTATTAGTTTTAGTTGGATCTTAGATTGTCTTTTGCGAAGAGTTAGAGTCTAAGTGAAAAAGGAAAAAAAGTCAAACAAGAGTTGCTATGTAGGGAACCGAGAGAGTCCAAATAACCAACCTCATCTGGTCATTCTTTTATCTCTTATTTACAATAATATATTTTATACAATTACAGAAAGAATGTAATAGTTATGAAAATTATTCTTTAATATGATTAATTCTCTAATCAATTGTTTGGATTTCATTTCGTGTATGTGTTACAATTTGAATTTTGATAAGACGGTATTTGGTTTATTGATTTGTTGGAAGGCGCCATACTAAGGCCATCGATTGAGTGGCGATCGTGCATT
Source organism: Phalaenopsis equestris (assembly GCF_001263595.1). Lineage (NCBI taxonomy): Eukaryota > Viridiplantae > Streptophyta > Magnoliopsida > Asparagales > Orchidaceae > Phalaenopsis > Phalaenopsis equestris. Next base: position 382 of record NW_018193470.1, read on the forward strand.
G
>NW_018193471.1:0-382 GCF_001263595.1 Phalaenopsis equestris
TGGTTTTCCCCAAAGCCCATTTGAGGTAAGAAAGTCATGTTTTGGTTTAAATTACTATATGATATATGATATCTTGAAATCCTAAGAAATTTAGAAATTTCAGGTTATTTATCTAAGAATGCGAGCTTGAGGCGAGCATGTGAAAATTAGTTGTAGGTCTACTTTGTTAATTTCAGATAAAATAATTTTGTGCTAACTTAAGAAAAATAATTCGATTATCAGAAATTGGTTGAATCTTAAAATTTGATTTTTTTTGTTCTATAGTTTATTAAGATCAACATAAAAGTTATCACAGCATTCAACAAGTTACTAAAGATTGAGTATCTAGCGTGACAACTGAAGTGAGCAATTATATTTCTAAATTTTAGTAATTTTCTTTATT
>NW_018193472.1:0-382 GCF_001263595.1 Phalaenopsis equestris
TTCCCCTCCCCCTTTCAGATACCTTAACATGTGGTCTTCATACCCTTCCTATAATTCTTTCATTGCTGATCTTTGGCAAGGTATCTCTCACCCAGAACCTCTTATTAAACTCAGTATATTGCAAATTAAAACTACCAACGGACTTAGAAAGTGAAGTTGGGAGGCATTTGGTAATTTGCTCACTAAAGTATAAGATGCAGAAAATGAAGTGAAAAGATTGGAGCATGAAGAACAGGAAAGTAAAGTGGAGGAAAACGATCTGCTCACTGCTCAAAATAACCTTCTCACTACTATTGACTATTAAGAAAAATTCCTTAAACAAAAGGCTATTATAAATGTCTTCACTGATGGGGACAGAAACACTAGATTCTATCATGCTTAT
>NW_018193473.1:0-382 GCF_001263595.1 Phalaenopsis equestris
TTTTTTATTTTTAAACATGTAATAACACATGAAATAACATATAAAACATAAGATAACATGTAGAATAAGAGAAAATACGCGGAACATGAGATGACTTGTGAAATAACATGTAAAGCATGAAATAACATGTATTTTAGCCATGGATTAGACTTGGATTAATGTTAGGCTGAGGTAAGCTAAACCCACTAGCTTAAGGTAGCTCCAAATAAAGTTAAGTTAAGATATGGGTTAATTAACTTATGTATGGGCTAGACATAGACTGGTTCGGTTTAACTTAGATTTACTCGAGTTAAGTTGGATTGACCCAGGTTGGCTTATGATTGGTTTGGGTTTGACCAAGTTAACTTGGGTTAGCTTTGGTTTGAATTAAGTTTGACTCAAG
>NW_018193474.1:0-382 GCF_001263595.1 Phalaenopsis equestris
TAGGAGGTAGGTCAAGTGTGAGTGATTTTAGGGTTTTTGGAGTATGCAAGTTTGATGGGTATGAGTGTGTGTGTGACAAAGACCAAGCCACCTAAGGTGCTCTAAGGTCTCACTGATCCTATTGGAACTCATTCTTGATCCTTCACTTGTTGTTCTTAGCCATCTCAAGTGAGAAATGAGGGCTCAAGATCACCCATGCGATACTTCATAAGAAGATTCAAGAAGTGTTTAGAATTTTTATGTGAGAGGTTTCCATTCCCAGTTCTCTAAGATAGTCAACAGGAAAGTTCTATGGCAAGGTCCGCGGCTTCTAAAGTGGAGAAACTAGACTTAACATAAAATGAGGTCAACAATGGACCCCTAATAGATGTGGTGTGCTGGA
>NW_018193475.1:0-382 GCF_001263595.1 Phalaenopsis equestris
TTTTAAGCTCAGTGGGATGAAGGAGAGTTTTTACTCGAATATTGCCTATTTGGAATCGTTTGTGCATCCTTTCTCGGGCCGAACGTCCTCTTTCTGCTTGCCAATTTTGGTTAGATGGCGACTGCCATCTCTAAGGTGGGTAAAATTTAATACGGATGGTAGTTAAAGCCGGGTAACCGCGGGTTTCGGTGGAGTTGCGAGAAACCACAGCGGCAAATGCCTTTTATTTTTCTCCTCCCCGTGCTATACTGATTCGACGTTGGAATCCGAAGCTCTTGTTACATTAGTGGCTGTTAAAATAGCTGTCTCTTTGAACTGGTTTCGACTAGAGATTGAGACGAACTCTAAAATCCTTTTTGATATTTTTAATCATGGTAAACAA
>NW_018193476.1:0-382 GCF_001263595.1 Phalaenopsis equestris
TACATAAAAACATAGGAACAAAGTGGTATGTAGGTAATTCTTCTTTTTTTTTCCTGCAGGGAATATCTGTCTTTGATTCAAACGTATTCACAACTTTAATATTATGTAGATAGACTGATTGCTTTTTTCCCCTAGATGAAACCGAGGCTGTGAAGACGGATAGCATCTTGAATATTGAATATGAAATCATGGGTGATAGAGCCGTCGGTGCCCATATACCTGTGAATATAAAACCTGACGGCAAAGGTGAGCTATTGTTTAAGATCGCGCTCGCCTTACAGCGACCGGTGCTTGATCCTTGTCTGGCGGTTGGATTTCTTCCCTTCACTTCTGATTGCCTGAGAGTTGGACAGCTAGTCCTTATGAGATGGAGACTCGAAAG
>NW_018193477.1:0-382 GCF_001263595.1 Phalaenopsis equestris
AAGAGGTATTGGTTAAGTGGAAAGGACAACCAGACTATGAAGCGACATGAGAGCCTTACGAGGGGATCCATAAGCAGTTTCCATCTTTCTAGCTTGAGGACAAGGTACTGATTTTGGAGGGAAATAATGTTACACTCAGGCGGGAGCTAGTCCTGGATGGTGTCAGTCACCGTCGCCGGAATTCTTTTGGAAATAATTTAGATTTAATTTAATATATACAAAATTTGATTTTAGAAAAGTAAAATTTTAATTTTGAAAGATAATTTTTTTATTCTTGAAAATACGAGACCGAACTGATCCCATATATGCGATAGTTTAAATAAACGGGTGCGATACCGCAAATGATGTGCCTATATTGGGGAATCAACAAATTACTTAATAG
>NW_018193478.1:0-382 GCF_001263595.1 Phalaenopsis equestris
GATAAACTAGTTTGTTGTTTGGGGGAGTTTACTCGGAACGGCTTATTGGCAGTTTTTACTGGATAAATGACTATTTTGTCTCTGTTTGCTTTAGCTTGCAAAAAATATTTGTTGAATACATGAATACATAGCTTGCTAAAAATATGGCACAATATCTTGAATACATAGCTTGTAAAAAATATTTGTGAAGGAAATGAAAGTCACAGGCTAAACTTGCCTAGGTCCATCAAATATCATGCACTTGCCAATAGATTGCAACTCATCGAGCTTTTGATGTAGTCACTGACTCATAATGCAATCACTGATTTTTTATGAAATCGTCGATGTTTAGAAGAGTTGATGCGTGCTAGAAAATTCGTGGCGGTAAAGGAACGGACTATCG
>NW_018193479.1:0-382 GCF_001263595.1 Phalaenopsis equestris
CCGACAATCCAAGAATCAATCAAGGTATCATTTCCTCCAATTCAGTAAACGAATCAACCCAAAAGATACGTTTTTCAAACTACATCTCAAACAAATCGAAACAAGAAGAGGACCGAGCCAAGAAATATAAAAGTAGGAAGAAAAGAAACCTAGAAAATTCCAGATCAAAATAAACGCTAATCAACTAAAACTTCAAACTCCTGGAAAATGTCATCAGCAACTTTATTCAATATTCAAAATCTCATCCAACAAAGCCCGTACACTTATCAGGTCCAAGCTATTCAACATAGGGAACAAAACACTTTGGTTCATCTCAAGCTCCGCGTGACCACATGAACAATGTAAAGGGCAGTCGATGAAAGAGCCAATAATTTGTCAACAG
>NW_018193480.1:0-382 GCF_001263595.1 Phalaenopsis equestris
CAAGTGCTCGAGAAAATAAGTGATGTTTCTCGAAAACTTCCTACAGACCTTAAAGTTATCAGAGGAAAGTCAATTGAATTTGTCTTGGAAAAGCTCCGAGTCAACATTGCACAACTTTCTACAAATTAAAGAGAATATATTGAAGAAAAGAATTACGACCTAGCAGATTACATGGAAGGTCATTTCGCAGAAATCAACGTCATTGAGACCCGAGCCACATTATCTGCTTGCGACACTCCGCCTTCTGGTGAGAACGCCGCGGATGAGTGGCAAAATGTCATCCAGCCGTCTCAAAAAGAAAATTGAAGAAATGACAGCTGTCATGATTACAATGTAAAGACAGTCACAATCACCGCAGATGACACCTCCAGAGACAAACCAA
>NW_018193481.1:0-382 GCF_001263595.1 Phalaenopsis equestris
AAACTTGGCTCAATTAACACTCAATCAAGTTTGTTCAAATTAGAAAATAAATAATTTGAATTTTTTTTAAGAATTAGAAGGTTAAAAGAAACAAAATTAAACATGATCTAACTCATTTATTTCACAAACATACTCGTTTGTTGTTCAATAAGAAACTTGTTAAATACTTCATTATATGCTCGATAAAAGCCCATATTATAAATAAAATGATAATGAAATAAAATTTGATTATTAACATATTATAATTTAATATCAGTAATTTGATATTGTTCCTTCATTTTTTATTTCAATAGACTAATTTGTTAGCACTTAATTATATTATTTGATTACAAGAAAGCTTACTTGCAACTTATATATTATCTCATTTAAGTGATAAAAATTA
>NW_018193482.1:0-382 GCF_001263595.1 Phalaenopsis equestris
CTGAGCACACAAAGCCACCAACTGCGATACCTCTTAAGCCCTTCTGTCACAGAGAACTCAATTCAATCCTTCAAGGGTGAAGCAGCTTTAACAGCCCAAGCACAAAACCTAGAAAATAGAATACAAAAAGGCTGAAGAAGAGATGTTGATGCAGTGTCGAATAAGCATTGCAGAAGAGGAAAAATTGAAGCGTTAGAGCAGGCTCTGCGAGCTCTTAACTGGAAGAGAAAGTGTGCTGAAGAAGCATGGAGCTGCTCTGCTAGCTCGATCGCAAACGAAGGAAGAAGTAATGTCGAATTTGGTGGCGATTCGAGGGGAGCAGAGTAATTTAAGACTAAACGCCACAAGGAAACGCTTGACTGCGGGGATGATCTCGCGGGCG
>NW_018193483.1:0-382 GCF_001263595.1 Phalaenopsis equestris
AAAAAAAAAAAAAAAAGATAAAAAGGCCTTTGGAGTTCACTTCTTTCGGATAACAATGAACCAATAAAAGATGGGGGCATGTCATATACTTTTGCTTGGTAAGTATTTATATTGGTCAACCTAACCAGAAATGTTGTGGCTTGAGTTTAATTATATATTTTATAGGCAGTATTTTTCTAATCTATTAAACTGCTTTTGAGTCTTTATGATACTCTCTTATCGATTGTACTCTACTTCATTTTGACTACCTGATTTTAACACTAAAATATATATCCTCTCTACATATTTTTTTTAGTATATTAGGTCCAAAATACTTAATTCCATCACACTTATAAATCATTTTATCTTCCAACTGTACTGAACAATAATTATCAAATTTAAA
>NW_018193484.1:0-382 GCF_001263595.1 Phalaenopsis equestris
TATTTTAACATAATATTAAATCGATTTCAATTAAGTCCCTTAAGTGTCATTTTCGATCAATTTTCCATATTCGAGGAAAAAAACTGACAACATACAAATAATCAGGGGACTATTTTGAAATTATACTCTCATAGTTTGGAATGTCAGATTCACTGGTAACTCTGTGGCGCTGTCTCTAGGGTTTTTTCCCAATTACACTATTTGTAGTAAGTTAATGTTATCATTGTAGCTAATCAGAGAGAGTGCCTGGAAGTTGATCAAACGTGGGTTAATTTTTGAAATGCATTGACTTTGTTTTCGTAGAAATGGCTACAGGTGGATCTACCATTTAGGAGCAAGAGACGAATAATGCTAATGTAATTTGAAGCTGGCCCTTTTTCCA
>NW_018193485.1:0-382 GCF_001263595.1 Phalaenopsis equestris
TGTCGATCAACCATTTTGTACTAATCCCGCTAGGTCTGGAGACTGATGCGGTGTACTATAAATTCGAGGGGGTCGAACTCTAGACCTGATGGAACTTACGACATTCAAAGAGGTTGCTCTACCAATAAGCCATAAAACAAACACCTCTCATTTATAATTAATGTTTTAAGTATATACATGAAAAGATATATTTGACTTTAAAAAAGATAATGGTGTTATAATTGATGAAATATTAAAATTTTAAGTGCAATGTATATGTAAACATAGAAGTTTGTGAAATAGATAAATACATAAGAACTACGTGCTATGTAAGAAAATATTGTTATGAAATCTATACCAGTTGATGTGGTATATAGAACGATCGACGAAGCGAAAAATAGAA
>NW_018193486.1:0-382 GCF_001263595.1 Phalaenopsis equestris
ATAGACACGTGTAGTACCCAAAGAATTGATAATCATGTTCTTACATCACATTCTTCCTCTTACATCTCCCATTCTCTACATCCCTTCCCACCAACATTATTTTGAGCAACTTCCTATCAATATGTTGGCACCTACACTAGGTCATAAACACCACAGTATCGTTATATAAATAGAAATACTAGATAACCCAACTTTTATAAATAGATAGGCATCTGACAAAATATTATCTTTGAGCACATTGTTTCTCGATCATGTCATTTTCTAAAAAATTGTCATCCGATGTTTAAACTAAACTACATATCATCAAACATTTATACATGATATGTGAATTTTAATCTGGTAGATATTTTTGAAAAGTTCCTCAAAAGATGTTAAACACCGT
>NW_018193487.1:0-382 GCF_001263595.1 Phalaenopsis equestris
ATATGTATCATTTTAAATTATAAAAAAAAAAAACGGGAAGCATAGAATTACATTATCAATTTATTAGAATATTATATTTTTAAAGTAGGACACATGCCCCTACAATTTAGTCATTAATGCACAATGATGCTTAGTCTGTTAAAAAATGAATAATATTTGTTTGTAAAGATTCAATAATAAAAATGAATAATATTTGTATGTAAAGATTCAATAATAAAAATGAAATGAGTATGAGAAGGCCATGCATGTGGATACAATGGTAATGAAATCTTTATAATAATTTGTATAGCTATGGCGACAAATGTGAGCCTATATTGAGAGGGCCCTTAGGTTGATATATCTTTTATAACTTGGATGATAAGACGACAAATGTGAGCTCATA
>NW_018193488.1:0-382 GCF_001263595.1 Phalaenopsis equestris
CGAACCAAACATATAAAGATTGATAGACACTTCATATCTGAGAAGGTCAATTGAGGGGTTGTTCAACTAAGATATATCCTAACTCAATTTCAAATTGCTGACATTCATACCAAGGCATTTCCTCAGCGCCACTTTAGTGATCTCAACAATAAGTTTGGGATGTATGACTTATACAACCCAACTTGAGGGGGAATGTTGATATGCGCATAGTTTAAGAAACTGTGGGTCCACTATTATATTTAAGGGGAGAAATTATACTCCATTAATTATCCATTATTGTTTTTTATTTCTTTCTTTTTTATCGTTATGATTTGAGTTTCTCTCTAATTGTAAGATGATTAGTCCGTGCTGTATATAAATTAGCTATTTGCTTTAATAAAAA
>NW_018193489.1:0-382 GCF_001263595.1 Phalaenopsis equestris
TTTTCAAGTTATATTTTAATTATTATAATTATTTATAATTTTAGTGATAATTAAATAGAAAATATATTTTATTTTTAAAAATTACTTTTTATACTTTTATTGAATCTCTTTAAGTCTACAAAACTTAGAGAAACAAACTTTTCATTTCAATGATTTTTATTTTATTTATTATAACTACTTTAATGGAAAATTAAGAAAAATGCATTTTCAGCATTTAAAAATACATAACTAAGTTAAAAAAATTAGTGAAAAGTTTTTAAAGGGTCCCAAGTGATTAAGGAATAATTAGAAACATTTTGGTGCATTTTTATATTTTTTGCCACTTTTAATTATTGTTAATTTAAAAAGTAGCTTAATAATAAACAATTTATTTTAAAAGAAA
>NW_018193490.1:0-382 GCF_001263595.1 Phalaenopsis equestris
TATATATATATATATGGAGTTTACATGCATACAAACTTCACACGCAATAATTTTCACTACAAAGAGTAAGACTACCACTTTATGAGAACAAGGCCAAAAAACATATAAAATATTTGTCGTTTTTTTTGTTAATTTGAGTGTTGAAGCATAAAAAAAAATGTGACAAAGATTCACTCTCAACATAATCTTTTTTTTTTTTAAATTCAACATGCACCGACACTCTAAATGTAATTTCTCATATATGTGTGTATTAGTGTGTATAATTTTTGATGAAGCCATCATATCTCTCTAACCAACACATGTCATTATATATTAGAGGCTGAAATACTTAAGTTTCCATTATATCAATACACCTATAGTTGCATTTAATGTTATCATAACA
>NW_018193491.1:0-382 GCF_001263595.1 Phalaenopsis equestris
GGTGAAGTTCAGGACTCAGTTTGGGACCAACTCCACAACGTGCATTGCCCACGTGAAATAAGCTCACCAACACACCTATCAGGAGTCCGAACCCACAGAAAAAGAAAAGTCTTAAAGATTCCTGAACCCCTCTATTTAAGGATGGTTAAACGGACGGTTCTGGAATCCAAAAGATTTGATCGTACTTGCCCGATGAAGAAATAGACAAAACATGCCAATGAAGAAAGGGTAATCTGATCCATGAAGAATATTGACACATTATCGATGTATGAAAACATGACTTTCCAATCACAATGGAGAGAGAAACTAGTTCCCAGCAGACTCGCCAGAAAAGTTCTTGGTTGCCTTTATGGAAAGATATATTTTTAATTACATATATATA
>NW_018193492.1:0-382 GCF_001263595.1 Phalaenopsis equestris
ATTCCTCGAAAGGGGCATTCAAACTCTTCCAAACAGCAAAAATTAAATTTATTTCAATTTACAAACAACAAAACATTTAATTTCACCTCAAATTAAAAGTTTCCAGTGCCAATATGAACCCAACATCATCTAGAAAATCATATATAGAAGCTCACGACCAGGACAACAAGGAACCACCTTATAGGTGCACAATAAAGAAGCTTGCAGCCAGGGGTAGCAACATAGGAAAAGCCACCAACCAACAACACAAAAGGAACCACCACTGGGAGGCTCACGGCTAGGGATAGCTAGGAGAAAGCCACCAGCCCGCAACTCAAAGAGAGTCACAATAGATAGCTCACGGCTAGGGGTAGTCAACAAGAAACCACCAACCCCAGCAACT
>NW_018193493.1:0-382 GCF_001263595.1 Phalaenopsis equestris
TTTAGGCATTTGGAGAAAAAAGTAGCAAAAAGAAGTAAATTTGGAGCCAAAATAGAGACTTTTATGATCTTGACGCCTCAAGCGCCATTTTTCAGAGAGCTGGAACTAGAAGCACTAGGAACTAGTGCTAGAAGCGTCATTTTATAGAGAGGCGGTGCCATAAGCACCAAATTGGCGCCAAAAGTGCCAGATTGGCACTAAAAGCACCAGAATCGAGAGAACGGTGCAGACTTCATTAAGCGGCGCTAGATTGGTGCCAAAAGGACTAGAATCCAGAGAACAGTGCAGACTTCATTATGCTAGTGCCAGAAGCACCAGTGACAAATTAAGTTGGCATAAGTTGGTTGGTGACTATTTTTGAGTAGTTTTTGAAGGCTCCAAA
>NW_018193494.1:0-382 GCF_001263595.1 Phalaenopsis equestris
AGAAATTTAGCAAGAAAGAAGTGTAGACACAATGCATGCTTATATAATCTAATTTATACAGCAATAGCACAACACTTACTCAATTGAACGATGCCTCAGAGACTGAGAAGGCGGCAGGAGGTTCTGAAGCTGTTAAACATGATATGGATTATGGATTTCTGACACTTCTCAGACGTGTCAATGGACTTCTATTTCTTCATCTCTTTACCCTCCAAGTTGACGATGCCCTCTGCCTTATGCGGAGTCCACGAATTAAACTTCGGATCGACACCAACTACAGTAAAGATGAAAACTTACTTCATCTGGAAAGGCACCACTATCTTAAACTTAACCAAAGGACAGCCTCGTTGACACCTGTTGCTAAGGAAGTAGTCGTTGGGGC
>NW_018193495.1:0-382 GCF_001263595.1 Phalaenopsis equestris
TCGTGAGCAATTATATTCATAAACTATCAAATATTTTATACTAAATTATAAAAGTTCAACTGACATTCATATTAACTTCATTTTCATTGTGTTATTATAGTTTGAAGTATGAGTATTCACTAGTTTTAGTTAGTTCACTGTTATTTTAAACTAGCATTTATGGTTTAATTAATTGATTAAAAGATGAGCAATGGAAGATAAAATGTTCATAGAAGATGCAGACAACCAGAAATAAAATAAATTTAATTGTATTACTTTAATTTAATTTATATAGTGACTCTTTCATTATTAAAATGTTAGTTATAGAAAATGAATATAAAAAAATCTTATTTTTTGCCATTCAACTGTTTGTACCCGCCTTGGTTAATTCCAAGTCCTACGT
>NW_018193496.1:0-382 GCF_001263595.1 Phalaenopsis equestris
TGAGAAACAAACAGTGAGGCGGCGTTTTCAAAACGTGCACCACACTTATAAGCTGCCCCTCCCCAGTGCGTCGAAACAGAAGCCTTGAAACAGGCTTCTTCCCTTTTCATTTTTTTTTTCTTCTTCTTCTTCTCCTTAATGGTGCACGAGGCTTGCTCCTCCACTTCTGCTCGAACCTGCGCCGGAAAGCTCGATGAAGTATTTCCCCTTCCCTTTCTTCCTCGGCTAGGGCACAAGGTTCCGTCGAACGCAAAGCCCTTCGACAAGCTTCCTCTTCCTGCAAGCGAAGCTGCTCTCTCCTTTGGCTAGAGTTGGCCTTCAACCACTTGCAAAACCGTCGAGGCTGCTTCGTCACTTTCTTCTTGTCGATGACGTTTTCTTC
>NW_018193497.1:0-382 GCF_001263595.1 Phalaenopsis equestris
AGAAGGATGGATATCTCTGCAGTATTTTCCTTTCAGGAATTTTGCTCAGAGAGACTTCTGAGACCTGAAGTGTATCCAAAGTTTACAAAAATTAATAACTTGCAAATGTTTGAAGCTTCTAAATCTAAACCCTCCATTTTCTACAGGTTTGCAAACAACATTCCATTTGGTCCAATTCATTTGGTTCCTTTGACCAGACCGAAGAAATCTATTAAAAGTTCTCTCTAGCAGTAGTTGTGTGCTCTTCTTCAAAGTAGCCATCTAAAGAATGTATTAAGGGAAGGAAAAAAGTGCATGCTTTAAGAAGGTAATTCTTCCTCCATTAAAAAGAAAAGAGTTTGTCCAGTTGAGAAGCTTTGTTTGAATCTTTGTCACCACTTCA
>NW_018193498.1:0-382 GCF_001263595.1 Phalaenopsis equestris
TCTTTTTTAATGTTTTCATAAGTTTCTCTGATCTTAAAGAGCTAAAAAAAAATTATGCTACATTTTTCTTGCATTTATTTTATTTTTCAAAATAGTTTTTTTAAAGGTAGAAAATAGGCTAAGAATAAAGTATTTATTTTAACTTCAATTTTATTTTTCTTAAGCACTTCTAGTCATAAAGAACACCCCAAACCACTTTTTTCTGATTTTTTTAATTTATATAATTATTTTAAGTAAAACTTCATATTTTCTTAGATAATTTTTTTTTACACAAAATTAGTTTTTATGACCATGAAATTTTTAAAGGAGCCTCTTAAGGTGATTAGCCTCAATTTAGTCCAATATGGTAAATATTTGAGTTATTTTGTATTTTTCTTAATTT
>NW_018193499.1:0-382 GCF_001263595.1 Phalaenopsis equestris
AGATCGAGGCCATTTAATAATGAATGGTTAGACATGCATCTCACCTCATATTATAAGTTTCTTTCTTCATTCCACCCAACCAGTCCAGTTTTCTCTCTTACCTTAGCAAATTCCCGTCTGCTAAGCATAGATTTTATTTTAAAATATATGAACTTACTCATGATATAGCATTCATAATGATCAAGAATATCAAATCAACTACAAAAGTTTAGGCTAAAGTCTGAGAATGAGATTAATGAATAAGCATAACAATAAGAGCTCATAATTGAAAATTTTTGTAAATATGTATTTTTAATATTTTTATTTATTACCAAAGAATATGTATGGCCAAAGTTTACATAAGAAAAAAATAGTAAAAACTTTTTCATTAATGGCCTTTAAC
>NW_018193500.1:0-382 GCF_001263595.1 Phalaenopsis equestris
AGAAAAAAATTGTTAATTTTTTAATATTGAACTTAAGTCGAACTTATATTTTGTCTTTAGTTGTTTCCTCTAATGCTTTTACATGCATATGTTAATATAAGTCAAGTAAACTATGATGATGTTCAGTCAACTACTAACTCTTGTATAAAATTTGGTTATGTGTTTCAAGAAAATCATTTTTTTTTTAAATAAAGCTTTATGAATGTCTTTCCTCTAGTTAAGTAGAAGTAAAAAAAATTTCTCTTTATTGTTTAGAATGTATTATTTATGAATTGTCATGATTAAAGAAGTCCATAATAAAATGATTTTTGTAAGGTTTGTGGGTAGGCCCGGCATGGCTCGACATTTTCTGTTGGCGGGCTTGTCTATGAGTTTTTAAATA
>NW_018193501.1:0-382 GCF_001263595.1 Phalaenopsis equestris
ACAAACAAACAAGTGTCAAAATTACATAAAGAATTAACATACTAGCGGCCAAACATATCAAAAACCAAGATGACATAATGAAAGTATGAAGTCGCCTAACAAAAAAGTCATTAAGGGTAATTAATGCAATCATCTCTACTACTTACATAAGCAAAACATCACAACATAGAAAACATGAAGTCATTTAGTGCGAAGCAATCAAATTAAAATCTCAAGAGTCATAATTCACCACAAAATCCCATTAAAAGTACAAAATTAGTTCGCAATTGATTCTAAATCAATTACAATAAATAATACTAACACTGCTCCAATTAAACAACAATTGGCATCTGATCAAACCTAAATTCAGATACCATTTCATCAAACATTGAACCGCAAGTAA
>NW_018193502.1:0-382 GCF_001263595.1 Phalaenopsis equestris
TCGGACAAATGTTTTCGCTCGCTCCGCTCCGCTCCGCTCCAGCATCTAACAAATTTTTATTTAGATTTTGATTTTGTAATGTTTGAAATACATGATTACAAATGTTCAGTTTTGTTAACATTATTAGAATTAGTATTATGTATGTTACCGGTAATTTTTAAAATTATTTGGTTGTCAATTAAATATATTACTTTTTATGGTATATTCCGATTGTTAGATAAGATACTTATGAATTCAACTAGTTGAGCAATTCAATTTTTTTGAAATTAAATACATGGACTGATAATATTAAGAGTGTTTGATGACTTGATTGATAAAATGATTTAACAGATACTTATATATATATAATTTTATTTAAATTTTGATATTGTAACGTATGTAC
>NW_018193503.1:0-382 GCF_001263595.1 Phalaenopsis equestris
GAGAGAGAGAGGCAAAATGTACTTCTATTGGCCAAAAAGATAAAAAAATTACATGGGTTCACAAAAAATGTAAGGAAGACCCAAATTATCCCCATGCAACAAAATTTTAGGAAATTATCCCCATGCAATAAAATTTTAGGGGTGCGGGAAGTTGGTTAAAACCGATTGTTTGGGTTTTAGGATTGTTGATTGCCCTATAAAGAAATGTGACCCCATAAAATGTGAAGGTGTTGGGCAACAATATTGATATGTTTGACATATATATTAAGGTACCATGGGGTGGATAACAAGCCAGACAAGATATGAGCGAGCTATAAAGAATCCACTTCAACTTGTAAATACATCCAATTAAGTTGATGAGTAATCTCAATGGCCATTAAAA
>NW_018193504.1:0-382 GCF_001263595.1 Phalaenopsis equestris
CTTTTAAATTATGAATAATAAATCGAAACTTGTTTATTTTTGTAAATAGGTAAATAATTAAAGATAAAAAAATATCCTATATAATTAAGCATAACTAGCTTATTTTGTGTGGACCATGTACTTGTACATTTTTACTAGTCACATTATATTGCACATGAATGGTTAAGATTTTTAGTTGTATTTAAGACATTTTGAAGTCTCATCAGCTAAAAGATTGACATCCTCATCACTAGTCTTATAAATAGCCTGGTATCATCGATTGGATGCGTGTAATTTTAATTGGCTCTCATTATATAGCATTTTGTCTAAATTATGTTCAAAGGGTTGCTCCTAAGTTGATGAATTGTTAGTTTTTCGTGGATTTTAGTGCCTATCCACTGAC
>NW_018193505.1:0-382 GCF_001263595.1 Phalaenopsis equestris
ATCCTAATTTGAAGGCTCCCTCCCAAAATATGAAAAGGGAAGGAATCATCTCTGACTTCTATAATGCCTTCAGTTATTATGAGATCCTCGGGTCAACTATTCTGATTCGGGCCCTATACAAAATTACCAATTAATATATTTTTATTTTCCGCTGCGCGCTATTAAAGATGGAGAATAATATCTCAGTCGGTGTTAAGGAATTTTTATGTATTTGTTGGGATATCATAAGCTTTAAATATTTGTTTTCATATTAATTGTTCTATATACTTTATTCATTTTATTGAATTTTTATGTAATGAGAATAAATAAATAATCAATTTTTTTTCAAATTACTTTGCTTTATCAAATTCGATATAATGAATAGTACTTCACTGTAAAAATA
>NW_018193506.1:0-382 GCF_001263595.1 Phalaenopsis equestris
ATATTAGAATAATCTTTATTTATTATCATAAATAAACTCCCTAGATTTTCCTGCCCAAAACCATTATATATAGGTGCTAGAGAGGCAACCACATCTTCTCGAGTTTGTTTCTCTTCCAGGCTTTTGTTCATTATTCACAATTTTGTTATGGAGAAAATATCTAACTCTATGATAAAGCTGGTTGATAAAGCTAGGATACTAGCTGCTCTCGTGGTCAGATCACACCGACCCGAGGGTGAGCCATCGAGGAAGAAATTAGCCAAGTGGCCGAAACTGATCAAAGTAGTGATGGTGGAAGATTCATCTCATTCAATTTGCGATATTCTGGGGAAAACTTTACCCAAGGCTGACGGAGAATAAAATGTCTCAGCAAAAAAAAAAA
>NW_018193507.1:0-382 GCF_001263595.1 Phalaenopsis equestris
AAGCTAATTCCTGCTTAATGGAATACCAAACAACCCTTTATCTTCCAATCCATCCTCCGAATCATAACATGAACTGCAGGTGTTGCCTGAGAGGTGTGAAGCCCAATACAAGATAAGCTAATTAGGCCAAAACCGACGAAGCAACAAGGAGGACAAAAGGACAACCGAGTGATCCAATTGAGAACAAAAAATACATAATAAAAAATAAAAAATAGCAGCCTTGCATGTCCATAAAGCCATCCTCCGTATTTCATTACATGACAAATTCCCATCTTACGTACAAGATCAATCACTGATTCATCATCGCTTCCCTCATAGAATAGCATAAAGTAGAAAATAAAAATAAAATTTTAAGCGTGCTAGAAAATTCATGGCGGTAGAG
>NW_018193508.1:0-382 GCF_001263595.1 Phalaenopsis equestris
GTGATTCACATACAAATCAAGATTCAACAATACCTAAAAATTGAAGTTTTGTTCTTAGACATTTAAATACATAAGAATAAAATGGTATGTATGTAAATCTTCCTTTATTTTTACTATTACTAATGATTTCAACAAAGAATCCATCTTCAGTTAAACTAACAAATGAAAGAAATATTGTCTCCAGTAAAAGAACATTCAATCTCTCTCACACAGTAATTATAAAGTTCTGTTTTGCTCAGCCTCAGGCTAAACGGATTCTCCCCAAAAGGATATCAGCGACCAAAGATTCACTTCTCTTCTACTAAAAAACATACTAATTGCCAAAAATCTGCCCAAATTTACTTAAAATTAACCGCTTGACATTTATTCAGGAAAAAAAAAA
>NW_018193509.1:0-382 GCF_001263595.1 Phalaenopsis equestris
GGGGGGGTGGGCAGTTGGGTTGTGATAAGAAAGGTCATGAGTTTAGCTAATGAAAGAAGAAAAATCAGATGGGAGAGAAAGGCCATGAGTTTCAACCATTGAGAAAATGAGGAAGGGAAGAAGAGAGAGGTCGTAAGTATTGTTCATGGAGAGAGAGGGTCTGCATCATTATTTCACAAATTGTTCCATTCCAATTGAGTGGTTATGGTGGTTATGTGTGGTTATGGGTGGTTATGGGTGGTTATGAAGATATTTGGTTCAGGTGGTGCAATTGGTTTGGTTCAGGTGGTCTCTATTTAAAGATATTTCAATTTAATGTGAAGAGATGGTTGTGGTTATGTCCAACATTTGACCTTGGCACATTTAGTTTAGAAAAATGAGG
>NW_018193510.1:0-382 GCF_001263595.1 Phalaenopsis equestris
GTCTTTAAGGTACTTGTAACCCAACCAGGGGTCTACAGGTTGAAAGGATGAGGGACGTGTCTCTTTCTTAAGGCGAGACGGTAGTCTCGCTCACTATGACGAGTACTACTATGTATACATGTATACATGAAGATTAAGCAACGGGTGGAGTCGCATTAATAGACTGAAGACGGTCCCAGTAAAGTGGACAATCCATATCACGTGCCGTCTTTGTGTATGCATAATAGTACTTGAATTTAGTAAGTGAGATTGATGTTGCCATCTCACCCTCTTATCTAAATTGGTACCTTGCTCCGGTTATTGGGTTTCACAACCTTTCTCTTTATGACCGAGTCTAACATTTACCGTTTCATTGTAAAGTTCTGGTCGGGAATGTCTCACC
>NW_018193511.1:0-382 GCF_001263595.1 Phalaenopsis equestris
CAAAAATAGTGTTGTCGCAAATGAATTTATTTGTTGTATTTGTGTAAGTATTTAGAGAAGTGCAGTATTTGTGTAAATATATATTAAAGTGTAGTAACTGTGTAAATGTTTGGAGAAGTAAAATAGTCCACATGTTGCTCACTTTGATCGGGTCAGAGCTACCGACAACCTAAGAAGGCAAGGGAGCAGCTTCGCACCAACTGTTGGCGAATAGTATCATCAATCATGCTCTCCCCCCTATTGAAGGTCATCGTGGCAAGATATACTATCATATCGTCCCACCTTAGCACGCATAAGCACTATCATCATCGCCTTTAAAGAAAAGAAAATAAAATAAAGAGAAAAGAGGAGAACGACCCAACTCCCAAAATCGGCTAAGTAA
>NW_018193512.1:0-382 GCF_001263595.1 Phalaenopsis equestris
TAAAATAAGCACCATAATACATACACATCAACCTCACCACGACCTAACCCTATAATATAACTAGGGTTAATTGTCGTATGACACATAAAGGTACTAAGTGAGAAAAGTGAGATAAGCCAAATCGAGGCCCTATTATTCAAATTTCAACGTGTTGATTCATTCGTTCTAGTTTTTAGTCAAGAAATTTGATTTGAATTCTTTGAATTTTATAGATTTTATTTAATTTTTCTTAATTTTTTTATAATTGCCTTATATATGCTTATGAGGCATATATAAGTATTTAAAATCTCAGGATACTATAAATCACTTAGGAAAGTAATTATAGATCTTATAAAACTAGCTATACAAACTTTTAGGAATTTTTATGATTTAAACTGGTTCT
>NW_018193513.1:0-382 GCF_001263595.1 Phalaenopsis equestris
TTTTTGTCACAGTTTGTTAGCGCTCTAAGGCCCAAGAAGAGTGCTCGATCTCTGTGGTAATTAAAATAGGGAACCAACAAAAGCCTGCACTCTTTCATTGCGCGTTTCCAAAGAAAAACAATGGATGTGATGGATCTGAAGCCTAAAATGGCCTAGGCCGAGCTGACACAGGGAGTGAGGCTAGCTCAACCAAAGAGGTTTTGCTTTGACCTTGACCAAAATCAACGGTCAACCCAATACCGTGAGCAACCTCGCTTTGAGCATGAAGTCTATCGGGCCACCTCTCTAAGGGCATCCATGACAGAGATAGTAGATGCCATCTAGAACAAATATTACTTCAGGTAGGCTCCATCAATGAGGACAGAGGCCCTTCTTCGGGACA
>NW_018193514.1:0-382 GCF_001263595.1 Phalaenopsis equestris
ACTTATATATTATCTCATTTAAGTGATAAAAATTATTTAGATAATTATTCAAAATTTATTGAATTACTTATTTGTCTAGATTTGTAAAATTATTTGTTAGTAATTTTATATGAAAAATAAACTACTCATTTAAGTTTTTTTTGTTTATTTATTAACTAGTTGAAGTAATCATTCAATTAATATAAATAATCAAAGTGCAAATCAAACATGATTATTAAAAAAATTAAGCAAGTCGACCATGAACATATGTGTGAAAGCTCAAGCTTGAACTCGAGCCAAACATGGAAAACTTATAACATCAGCAAACCAAGTCCAATCCATGACATACTTAGCTTGACTCGGTTTAATTACAACCCTATGTAAGTGTACTCGAAAGTGATAC
>NW_018193515.1:0-382 GCF_001263595.1 Phalaenopsis equestris
ATCTCATGCCCCTCACATTAGAATCATCCAATGTAATCATCTTCGAATTTATAATAATTTGATTAATTGCAATTTTACCCTTTTATAGAGAATAGTGTGAATTGGTTTCTACTTTTTAACCCTTTATATTTCAATCTTCTTTGAGAATCAATTATGATCAATATTACCCTTTTACTCTTTATTTTGACCTAAAATTTTAACTAGGGGTCAATATTCCATAATTACCATTTTATCCCTAGGGTCTTTATTTTATAATTCCTTTAATTTAATTCAAATGACTTTGAAAATTTGATGGTTTACTACTCATGGGTTAATTGAAATAACCGAGATGACTTTGTATTTTTTTACTGATTTTTATTTTATTTTTTATAATTATTTTAGT
>NW_018193516.1:0-382 GCF_001263595.1 Phalaenopsis equestris
TATTTATTAGAAGAAATGTCAAACCGAAGTATTCCAAACTTATGATGCAAGCATGCAGAGACAGCACATCAAATCATTTTGGGCACAGAATATTGTTATCCAAATCAATTATTAACATAGCAAAGGGTAAAGTTAATACCAAGAGGTAGAAAATACAAAAGAGATGCCCTCAGAAGCAAACCTACCTTTCTATAATCTAATAGTCCTTCAAATGGAAGCTCCAGTTCATCACTAACTATAACAGGTATGCATCCACTCACAATAGCATCAAACAGCCTAGCAGAAGATGGTGTATCGCCAGCTGGGCTCAAACAAAATAGGGATCTGTTATCAATATAAACTAGTTAAAATTGCAACATAAACAATCAGCATCTTACAAATG
>NW_018193517.1:0-382 GCF_001263595.1 Phalaenopsis equestris
TTATTAAAATAATATTTAATAATATGGTCATATTATTTTTACAATGGAGACGGTGTATGTCATGAGTCAAACCGTCATTTAGGGATACTATCCATTCCCGATCACCCTTGACGGTGGAATATGCCAGCCTGTCTGCCTACTGAAAGAAGTCATACTTCATCGCGATTCTCCGCAAGCCCCTGTTGAACCGTCTCTCGTTGCTATGTTTCTGACGTGATATCAACAGAGAACTCTGAAGTTCACAGTGACACAACAATCCTTGGGAGGTACCAGAATTCCTCGAGCTCATATTTTTTGAATGCTTTATAAGACAATCCTTTAGTAATAACAAAACTAGATTTTTTTTTTCAGAAATGATTAATCAAGTAGGGGCGAGGTTTCA
>NW_018193518.1:0-382 GCF_001263595.1 Phalaenopsis equestris
CAAATATCAAAACTCATGATAAAACCCCAACCCATATTTTACATTTTAATCAAATTCTCAATGGTTTGATCGCAACAGCCTACACGTATCGGTTTACCCGTTTAAGAAATCAATTGGCTGCAATTTTTTCAAATAGCAACGCTTCGAGTGCTGTATATGCAATTATCCCCCGAAAAAAGCAAATCATCAAGACGAAGCCAACAAGAAGTGAAAGATAAGCAAATCAAAGGAACCTCTTCGCCCTCTTCGGATCAATGGCCGCCAGCTCCGCGAGCTGCTCGGGCGTCATGGCCTTCTTCGCCTCCAGCACCTCCCCAAACACCACCTCGCCCTTCGTGCCCGCTGCCGATGACACCGACGAACCGTCCACCGAGTTGTTGTG
>NW_018193519.1:0-382 GCF_001263595.1 Phalaenopsis equestris
TAATATTCTCATAATGTTGAATTTAAAATGCGAACAATTAATTTCCCGAGATAATCTCAGCTCCAACAAAATTATTCACGTCTCATTATTATTGGAGGTGGAATCATGAAACTGATCCACCTTCCTTAAAAAAATCATAGTTCTCTAATATATTCTTTGGACACCTGTAAAATTGTCTCACATAACTATGCCCGTGAAGTAAACACAGAATACTGCAATCCACAATAGCAGTGTAATACTCTACAGACACCAGAAGACTTTAAGCTTATCTTTTCTAAAAGTTTAAAATCACAAAGCACAAACAATTAAATGCAACATTAAAAAAGAAAGAATAATATAAATACTCATGATGCGTGATAGAAAATTCGTGGCGGTAGAGTAA
>NW_018193520.1:0-382 GCF_001263595.1 Phalaenopsis equestris
ATATATATATATATATATATATATATATTAACTTATTAAAAATATAATAGACATTTTCATGCATAAATTCGTGACATTAAAGTATGGTAACTATCAATTATATTTAGGTGCAGATATGTAAATATATAACAGCTGTGATATATCTGTAGATTTTAGTTATTAATAGCTTAATTTCACTGTAGGAAGCATTGTGCCGATAATTGCTCGCATAAGATTACGTCAGTCTTTTTTAGCTATATATTTTTTCAATTATAAATTTTTATTTCGCACCAGTAAGTTATAAGTTTTTTTTTATATTTCGGAAATAATGATAGCATTAAAAATATTTGATAAGCGAATTTAATTATTCACAACGTGTTTATATAACTTTATCAAAAAGTAT
>NW_018193521.1:0-382 GCF_001263595.1 Phalaenopsis equestris
AATCAGGAAATATTTTGATGATTTGAAATTAGTTGATTCTTGGAGGGTGGGGTTGATGGAAGGAAGACATATTATGATACAATTGGCCAAAGAAGAGGATTATGCAAGGCTTTTTGCTAAATAAGTGCTATATCTGGATGGAATCTCTAAGAAATTATAAAAATGGACCACTAATTTTGATCCATCAAAAGAGCCCACAATTGTTCTCATTTGGTTCAAGCTCTCTGGGCTGAATCTGCATTTTTTCAGTCATAAAGTTCTTTTCACTATTGGAACTGCACTTGGAAGACCAATGAAATTGGATGCTACTACATTTAACCTTTCTAGGCCATTTGTGGCTAGAATCCTTATGGAAAGGGACATTACCCAACCTAAAGTGGAT
>NW_018193522.1:0-382 GCF_001263595.1 Phalaenopsis equestris
TGCTTGTTAATTGGTGGTTCATATTATTGTTGTTGTGATGTTTGAAACAAAAAATCAAATGAAAAGATAATTTATTGTCGGTCGATGAGTTGCTCCGGCTTCGCAACAATAGAAATTAATGGCTATATAGAAATGGTGAGAGCGAGAAAAGTGTTGTTTTTGGGTTATTGTAGTGGAAAACTATAAGTTTTTCGTTCTCCCTAATTTGCTCTAGTTCATCTTAAGTACAATATGTGAGTTCGTATGTGATGCTAACAAAGGAACCTTTAATAAATGTTGGAGAAACTCCTCTAATGGAAAAAATATTACGTCCAGAGTCCGGATGCAAGCTGCATTTGAACAACGGCTGCAATCCACTAGAAAGAGTGGAGGAGGAAAAAAA
>NW_018193523.1:0-382 GCF_001263595.1 Phalaenopsis equestris
AATAACATCTTTGTAATATTCTTTGATCGTTATTATATTTTTCACATATTTAATGAATAATTAAATCGTAATAAAAATTACATTATAAGCTATAATAAATGAGAAGTTGAAGATTATGCGGAGCCAATAAAAATAAAAATAAAAATAAAAACCTATTTTTTTCCAATAAAAATACAATTAATCCATTCCACATATATAAAATGAGGCAATAACTACTAATTATATCACAATGTGAACCCTTTATTAAGCAAAACTTATTTATAATTAAAAAAAATGATTTTGATGATATTTCATAAATAAAAATATTTTGTGGTATGTATGTAAATGTCCCATTTATTTTTTATACAATATATGTGTGGGACATTTTTATACTCGTTAATAC
>NW_018193524.1:0-382 GCF_001263595.1 Phalaenopsis equestris
TTTTTTTTTTTACTTTGAAAATTGGTATTAGTAACTTTAAAAAAAAAAAAAAAAAACTGAACTTCATACCTTCAGGTTATATTCAAAACCAGTATGCTAGAAATTTTCACCTTTAAAATTCATTCGTTCATCGTGGGATCGATATACAGACTCTATTCTGTATGCTACTCATATGACATATACTTGTGTGATTCGCCAATGTTTCGCATCGTTTGGTTTGTATCGTTCAATCACTTCAGCAGATGGGCTTCATTTGAGAGTACGCATGTAGAAGTCTTGCTTTAGTTCATGGTCCTATTTAGGTATACATGGTGATATAACTTGAATATTTAAATTGAATTCAATGACTCTAAATATTTACTTTTGACAAAATCATATTATT
>NW_018193525.1:0-382 GCF_001263595.1 Phalaenopsis equestris
CCTTTTATAAGTGAAGATAATGATTTTTTTTTTATTTTTATGTGATAAAAAAATTTTGGGTGGTAGAAATGAAACTTTATATGTTAGATAGGTAGATACATAAGAATTGGATGGTATCTATGTAAATGCCCAAAAAAAAAATAGAAAAAAAAATCAAATCAAAATTTCAAATTTATTTAGTCCCACATTATAGGAGACATTTGTTTGCAGGTGTTTAAATATATCTGAATTAATTGTAGCGTCATTGTAATCTATTATTTCGAAGATCTTTAAAATAAGTATTTAAATGATTGAAGGCTCAGGATATGAGTAAATTTTTAAAACTGAAGCTCTTGATAAGTAATTAGTTTCTCCATAGTGCTTGGATTAGTACCACATCATG
>NW_018193526.1:0-382 GCF_001263595.1 Phalaenopsis equestris
AAATAGGAACTGACTGACAAATAGATGAGCAGAAAATGAAATTGAGTGCCACAGAATTGACAGGAGCATCATTAACATGCAAACTAGTTCTTTCCAATTAATCTAGCTCTTATTGTGTGATCAGTGTACATTAAAGAGCTGTCTGGTAATGAATTTTAAGTGGGATTTTCATCTCAATTTCTCTCAGTTTTGTCTTAAATCCCAGATTTACCGGATTTACAGGATTTATTAAGGCAGTATTTGGCTGCAACTAGGATTAGCATTAACTAGGTTTTATCAAATCCGATAATCCTTCCACGGAGCTTTCACAGAGATGAAGGTCATCGATGGTGAAATAAATCCTTTAAATCCGACTCCTATTCGGATTTATTAAATCCTGATT
>NW_018193527.1:0-382 GCF_001263595.1 Phalaenopsis equestris
ACCTTTTACTCATATTTTTCATTCTTTGTAAAGCTTCTTTGTAACTATATGAAATATCATCTCTAGTGACAAGAAGAGCGTACACTACATATCAACATGTCGAGCTAGTATCAAAATATTTTTCTTTGGCCTATTAATGGCCATAAATTCAACTTTTTTACGATCTCTAGCGTTGGTGATGCTTATGATTCCTCCACCTCAATCAAGATATTGTTTTTAGTATCAAATTAAACTTCAAAATGGTCATCAATATGTTCTAGATTTGTAGGAATCTTAAAATCGACTATCTTAAGAGAGTTAAGCTTTCTTTTGATACTCTTTCTCTAGATTTGTCTATTTCAACAACATAGACTCATCAAAGATAACATTGTGACTTACTAAA
>NW_018193528.1:0-382 GCF_001263595.1 Phalaenopsis equestris
TCTCTCTCATTCTAATATTTATGAATTATGATCGCAAATATACATCTAATTGGTATTTTAATAAAGATGACATATAATGCATTATTAATAACATATAATTTTTCTCAATTTTTTTTTAATAATAAAATCTCAGCAAATGATTTTATTTGCTGATGTGACAGAAAAATTACCACGTCAGCAAGCGATTTTGCTGCTGATATGGCAAAAGTGCTGGCGATTTTGTCTATTTAAAATATTTTAAGTTTTAGATTTTATTTAAAATAATAAATTTATAAAAATGCTATTTTTAAAATTTTGCCTTAAATAAAAAATAAATTTTAAAACGAGATAGCGGCCTAATTAGTTAGCGATTAGCTCCCCACTCCCGATCACCTTTTTTTTT
>NW_018193529.1:0-382 GCF_001263595.1 Phalaenopsis equestris
CAGCATTGCGTACATCTTACGTGCGCAAATTTTTCTCTACATATAGAACCCACCCAATTCTTACGTATTATCATATCTAACATCTAAAATTTTGTTTTACATTTGTACCACTGAGAACAGCTATACCTCCTGAAAAAAAAATCACTATTTTAGCTTGGGGCCATTTTAATAAGTGGATTCACCTTTTCTATATAGATATAGAAAAGGGGTTAATATATGTAAATTAAAATTTAGATGTTCAAGATGTAAATAAAATAAATTTGAGTTTTATATATGTAAATCTTCCTAAGAAATTTTAATAATTCAGCATCACAATTACGTCAATAAAAAGTATACATCTAAGTATGTTGCATTAAGAAAACAATATTATTCATATTTTTAA
>NW_018193530.1:0-382 GCF_001263595.1 Phalaenopsis equestris
ACATATTTATATCATCCTTTAAATTTAAAAGATGAACCTATATATTTTTATAAAAAAAATTTCATTAAATTATATATATTTTTTAATTTCACAAAAATAAATAGGTTCAACTTCTGAATTTAAAATGAAAAATCAATAATCATATACAAATCAAAATAATCATAAGCCAATAAAATTAATCATATAAAATTATTATTATTATTATTATTTTGGGAAATTAACCATCAGTTATTCGATTATACAAATCTGACTTGATTTTAGTAGATATATCCATAGAACTGTTAACTCATACATGTTGCCACGCGTTAGAACGTTATTGCAACGTGCCAGAACAAACAACAGCTGCACTTCAAATCTCGTCCCATCCTCACTCATAATAAGT
>NW_018193531.1:0-382 GCF_001263595.1 Phalaenopsis equestris
TCAGAATCTATAAAGTGCCCTATGAGGACTAATTTGACATTTTTATAAACTCAAAGACTAAAATGGCCCCATGACGCGGGGCTCATAAGGAGGAGGGTGGGGGGACCAGGCGCAGGTCTAGCCCAACTGGATCGTGCAAATCCCCTTGGAGGGGGGGCCCACTACCCCCTCCTGCTACTTCTTTTCCTTTCCTTTTCATCCCCCCTTTGTCTTTCCATTTTCTTTCTTTCCTTTCTTGCCTCCCTAAGTCATTCCTAAATCTATAACTTTTCCAAAAAACCAAAATCTGATTTTATTCCCCTTCTAAATTTAAAATATTGCATTATATCTAAAATTTGATTTTATTTCTTCTCTATTTTAAAAGTCTTGCCTAAATTCTGAA
>NW_018193532.1:0-382 GCF_001263595.1 Phalaenopsis equestris
ACCATATAGATGTGTTCACCTTGAGTAGATGAAGCTGTAGGAACAAACCTTATGTGATTTGGTTGAGCATCGAGCTAGATCTTAGATCTAGAATTTCGACATTTCTCGGGTTAGGTCAATTGGGGATACTGACCAGGGACCATCCGATCACACGTGTATTGAATGGACGGTGGGGATTACGTTGGACGGAAGACATGTTTGTGAACCATGGGCTGCGTGGCAAGCCTGTGGGGAAAGTACAATAAATTTGGAGCTACCTCAAATGAGTTGGTCATCGCGTCGACAAGAAGATAAATAAGGTATTTTAGATTTAATTAAATTCATAGACTTTAAAAGTATGTAACATAGTGTAGAAAAAACATAAAAATAAAATAAAAATACC
>NW_018193533.1:0-382 GCF_001263595.1 Phalaenopsis equestris
AAACAAATTTCTTTCTTTAATAACACAAACAACACAACACAAAAGATAAATGCTTACAATTCAAGAGGTAAGAGATCTTTGCCAAATCCTATAATTCGAGAGGTAACAAATCCCTCACAAACCCACACCCTAAGACTCAAGACACAATCTCATGTGTAACCCTAACTCTAAACTATTAAGCCCTATTTATTGTAATAATAAGTAATAATAAAAGCCTAAAGTTCCCATAGGCTAATAAAAGACAAAACTATCCTTCAGCTAGGCACCAACATAACAATACTTCTTGTCCTCAAAGTTGATAAAAGATAATTGTTATTGGATAAAGCTGTTTTGCCTTCTCACCACACACAGTGAGAACATGTAATGTCCAATCCTTGCAACA
>NW_018193534.1:0-382 GCF_001263595.1 Phalaenopsis equestris
AAATTAATTCATTAAATTATTGATATGAAATGATCATTTTTAGTTAAACTAATTTATATAAGAAACACTTAAAACTTGTAAATATTTGCCTTATCCTTCTTTGAATGTCATGATTCACATCTTCCATAAATCTCAAGAATTTATCAGTCTTCAATTCCTGATTGATTTAAGTCTCACACAAACATTTATATTACCAATTATTTACATGCTAAAAATAAAATCTCAACATTTACCTTCTTATTGTATGAAGTCGTTAATTTTTGCCTCTCAATCGTACTAATTAATGGTTCTTCGCTCAAAGGGTCCTATTTTAATTTGACTTTCTATTACCATTATGTAATTAACAAACACACACATCAAATTCATTAAATAGTTTATTAAA
>NW_018193535.1:0-382 GCF_001263595.1 Phalaenopsis equestris
TTCCACAACATATTGGATATTTAGCTCTTGAAAAAAAATATATTTTTCTTGTTTTGTTTAATTTTCTTGCAACTGCGTTAGTGAAAAAAAGCTATGCCTAGCTATTTCCATGATACCTCTTAGTTATAAAGTTGTTACCTACTAATTGGTTTCGTACAAGCTAGTGGTGCCAATATTGATTGTTGATTGAATTCTGGACTGACTTAAATACATTGATATCTAGGAATGACTTCTCTTGTAGAATTTGTTTTTCATTTATGCTTTCAACTGGTTAATGTCTCTTTTTCTCTAAATTTTTAGAAAAACATGCTAGTTTGTCACCCTTCTGTTTATTGTTAGTTATTGAATATTCTTCTGTGGAGAAGTGTATTCTCCAAAAAAA
>NW_018193536.1:0-382 GCF_001263595.1 Phalaenopsis equestris
CCTCACACGGATCTACTTTTTAAGCCCAAAGCTCTCAATTAGAGAAGGTGCAGGTAACTATGGGCCTACGAATTGGGTCTGACGGCTCGGCCTCCACGTCTTATTGAAACACTCAAGGGGATGTGGCCAACTACATCTCTTTCACAACAAACCTTAAATGCAGTTTGGTCTCCGATTGTTTTTGATAAATTCAAGCTTAAATCCAACCAAAAAGAATTATGGAGATTCCAAATTCTACTAACTTGATAAATCGCACTTCAATTTCATTATTAGTGAAATGCCACCATTCATAAGAATTAACAGATTTATGCATTTTTCTTTATCATAAATCTTCAATCTAAACAATACCCACAATTAGCAGTCTTTAAACCAAATACTTATC
>NW_018193537.1:0-382 GCF_001263595.1 Phalaenopsis equestris
TATGAATTAACTCTCATACCATTAAATCTATAATATGTTTTTCGCACTTGTCATGCTTAGTTGAGCACATTCAATAAACATGATTGTCTCAAGAAACTAATCCTAAAATAAATTTTGTTATATGCTAACCACTCTCAATGGAAACCATCAATGAGATAAACTCTTAGCTAAGCTATCTAGCAATTCTTGCATTAGAGTTTGCCCTTTTTTTAGTATCGACTCCTTGGACTCACTTCCTTATAGGACAACTAGTTCTAATCCTATTGGAGTTTCTCTCATGGGCTCAACTTGACTCTCTAATATCTCTCCCTCATTGATTGTAAGTTGATATTCCTCATTGAAATCTTCATTCCCTCCTACGTCATTATCATTTTTTTTTTTT
>NW_018193538.1:0-382 GCF_001263595.1 Phalaenopsis equestris
GGGTTAGTTTAGTCTAAGCATGAGGGTTTGGTCACCCATGTGGGGTGAAGGCACCGGTTGATGATAGTCGGAATGGCCACATCGCCTATGTGATGGACTATTGATTTCCTAGAGCTAGCCCTATGTTAGGAATCATGTGCTTTGGTCATTCCTATTTGGAGCCGAGTGATTCCCCCTTGTGAGTCCATGGTCTTAATCCCACCGGCTTGGAATCCCAATTTCCTACGGCTTTGGCGCTCCCAACCCCCTTTGAAGGGGATTGTCAAGTTATATCTCAAAGAATGGGAAAAGCATTGTAGCTAGCCCATTCCACAAGATTGTTCATGTTTGTAGGATGGAAAAATTTTTATAGCTAGTCCACCCTACGAACAGTGGAGGACTT
>NW_018193539.1:0-382 GCF_001263595.1 Phalaenopsis equestris
TTTTTTAATTATAGTCTTCCTTCTGTTTTTTTTTTTAATTTTGCGCATACGGGAATAATAAAAAAAAACAATGGGAGGATACGTAATGAAAACGACTTATATTTGTAAAATACGATTATAATATTCATGACGCCTAAATATTCACGGATTGATGCCCACTTTTGAACTTGTTATGAAAACCTTTTTCTAATTTATTTCATTTCATTTGCGTGTGGGAAACAAATTTACATTGAGGCTATATAGATAAATGCGAAATTTCAGCATTTTATGTATAAAATCCAAGAAGAGGAACAATTAAAGAGTTTAGCCTTGATATGTCATCGGAAATTCATTTAATTAATTAAAAAGTTTAATATAATATTTAAATTAGAATTTTTAGGAA
>NW_018193540.1:0-382 GCF_001263595.1 Phalaenopsis equestris
ATCATGATTAAATCCATTACCCCTACATCACAGAGACACGAAGAAGAATTTAGCCACGCATCTTCTAGAAAACCATAGCAAAAAAAGCTAGGCAAAATTTCATTGTAAAAAATAAAATCTTGTTAAACTTACAAAAAATCTTGTCTTCTCCACAATACCTACTCTCTACCTCTCACACAACTATCTTACAACCATTAAGACCAAGGTAAAACTCAACCTTAAGAGTTCAACCTAAGGAAGGAAGAAAACCTTGAGGGAAGGACTCCAAAAGCACCCTAAATTCTACCTCTAGCCCTCTTCAACACTATTTTTGGCTAAAAGCTCCCTCAATAAGTCCTCAAAATCGTTCTTATAGCAAAAACCACATATTTGACAAGAAAAA
>NW_018193541.1:0-383 GCF_001263595.1 Phalaenopsis equestris
GGCATTGTTCTGAGTTTTTGTTTAAGGATTTCACTGTTATTTTACCTATCTGGAAATTAAGTCCTCCATTTTCTTGTTTCTTTTTCCATTCTAAGGTTTGTAATTTTATAAAATTCCCGAATGATATTGGTTTTAACTTAGTTTTATTGCGACTCACATTTAGTCTGGAATTGTTTCTTTACAGTGCTTTATGTTTCTTAGATGCAAATTGTTCTTGTTGTTGGAATTTTAATTTGATCATGAACAATTTTGCTTTTTTGCGTGACCATTTCTTTTGGTATATCAAGGTTTGTCGGCTGAGTTGATATTTTGGTATTACGTCATACTTGTTGCTTGTTGGAAAATTTACGGCAGTAGAGTAATTATTTAACGTCTTAGTGTTG
>NW_018193542.1:0-383 GCF_001263595.1 Phalaenopsis equestris
TTCACATCATTCTGCAAGGATCTTCACATTCAACTGGTGCACTCTATCGTGGCACATCCTCAAATGAATGGACAAGCAGAGCTGACAAATCAAACAATGATCAAGGGCTTGAAAACTCATCTTGAGAAGGCTGGGGGGCGGTGGATAGAAGAGCTACACAACGTCCTTTGGTCATATCGCACAACCACACGTACTCCAACTGGGGAAACTCCATATAAATTGTGCTTTGGCACTGACGTTGTTATCTCAGTTGATATCAGAGTTCCAAACCCAAAAGTTAAGACTTTCGATTCAGATAGCAACGTGGTAAAGCTCCGACAACATTTGGATCTCCTCCCAAAAACATGTGATGTGGCCCATCTTAGAGCTGCTTCCTACCGCCA
>NW_018193543.1:0-383 GCF_001263595.1 Phalaenopsis equestris
TAATAATAATAAGTCTTTTGGCTCTTTAAATCCATTCTAATAATGAGCCCTACTTTTCCCTTAGATGATCCTAAATATGTGTAATAGTTAAAGGTGCATGTATCTTGGTGATAATGCACATTATCTTTTAAATTGTCCAACTAATGATAAAAGTTCATTTTTTGCCAAAGATTTCTTTGATAAGAATCACTATTATCTCCTTTCTTGGATGTTTGAATAAGCTTGGAAACATTTATGTTTATAAATTAATCATTCAGGTGATTTATTTGAACTATCCAATTATGTATATATGTGTGTGTCACGATCGAAGTATTAAGAATTTGATAAAAATGAAAAATATCGGTTAGGGTTTTACATTGAATTTTGATATTTGAGTGAGAATT
>NW_018193544.1:0-383 GCF_001263595.1 Phalaenopsis equestris
CAAAGCCTAAATAAATAAATAATATGGGGATTTACATACATACTGCCTAAAACTTCTACATAACAACTAAACCTTAATATTTACATACTACCTACCTAATACTTCAGAACTACTCTAAGTGTAACACTTTCCATTTACATGATCATCTTCCGATATCTTATCTTTGCCCATAATTCGACAGATAGTCTACCCTTTTGACGAGAGATCCATCAAGAGTGTTCAAGGGGTGTTAAATGTGAGAACCTTAGGCCATCTAAAGAGTCTTGGAGACTCCTGCGAGGTGGCAGGTGATTTTTGTATGGGAGTTGGGATGGTTCCTTCTCTTGATTCGGTGGGTATTGATCTTTGCTTGGGTGGCCTTCATTTAGTCGACTCCAAATCTT
>NW_018193545.1:0-383 GCF_001263595.1 Phalaenopsis equestris
GCTGCGTACGTCTATCGCACGCAAATTTTTTCCCAGAAGCGGACTTGGCTATAAAAAAAAATAAAATTTTTACTGATTTGGCCCGGCCCGAACCCACTTTCCCGACACACTCAAAACTAGCCTCAATAAAAAAAATAAATTGCAAAATTTATTGGAAAATATGAATTGAGCAATGATAATTTTAATCTAAAGATTTGAGTGCCGTGTATGCAAATATAAAATTTTATGCGTTAGATATGTAAATACATGAGAATTATGAGATATGTTTGGATTTATTTAAGATTTTAATGCATGTGTCACTCTAGATAGATTTGTGTTATAGAGAAATAGACAAATTTCTCAGTTTTGCTATGAATTTCAGATAGATTTGCATGTTTTTTTTT
>NW_018193546.1:0-383 GCF_001263595.1 Phalaenopsis equestris
TTTCACCTTATTCAAAATTTATCTTTTGCTTTAATAATAAAGCTGGACTCACTAATTTCAAGGAAAAAGCTTTGATAGTCAATTGATTTTGTGGACATTATGTCTCTCTCTAATACCTTAATGTTAACAAGAGCTCCTACTTGTAAAAAATGATAAAAGTAATTGTAGATCTCATCAGGCTATTCCTCTCTTTCTTTATTAGGATGGTTCTCTCATCTCTTTACTTTAGTATCCCTAGTATTTGAGAAAGAACATTAGGGAAATACTTAATGCTAATGCATTTAATTCTCTCCTTGTCTCCCCAGGTGACAGGCTTAACATTCTTAATGAGCTATCTGGTTGGAATTCCCTTGCTCAATGACTCATTCTTACATTCATAATGG
>NW_018193547.1:0-383 GCF_001263595.1 Phalaenopsis equestris
TTGATTCTAATTATTGGGAAGACAATATAATTATAAATGTCTAGAAATATCATAAGCTCTATGGACCAAAGTTCCAAATCGTCTTTATGATGATGTAATCAAAAGTAGAACGCTCTACTTTTGAAAAAAATCTTTAGCAAAAAACCAAAAATTGCTTGGGTTTAGAGCTTCTTCTAGAGAGCTATTTGGTAAATTTACAAAGCCATGTAACTGATTGATTGTAGAGAAGAGAAGTTTGGAGCATTTACATACATAACAGCCAATTCTTATGTATCTAGATATCTAACACCTAAATTTTGCTTTTAACATTTATTCAATCAAAATTTTCACATCACATAAAAAATACAACTATTTGAACTTTTAAAAAGTGAAATACATCTTTT
>NW_018193548.1:0-383 GCF_001263595.1 Phalaenopsis equestris
GGGTGGCGGCAGCAAGCCTAGAGGGGTGGGGAGGTCTGGAAGTGCTGGAACAGCAAAGACTTGCTGTCCCGAGGCGACAGCAGCAAGTATGGGAGGAGGGAAGCTGGCTGGTGGCAGCTGGTATTGCAAAGACAACAGGGGAATGGCTGGGACAGCAGGAAACCTGCTGGACAGGGGGCTTCTGTAGAAATTGAGAGCTGCAGGGAGCCAAGTGGGGAGGATGTGGAAGGGGGGTAGCGGATAATCACCACCTGGAGACCAGGATATAGCCGAAACACCACCTGGAACCCTAGGATACAGCCCTCGAAGGGAAAATGAGACTGCAATGGCTGTCCCTATGCAAAACACACAACACTAACTCTAGAATCCAATGAAAGCAAATA
>NW_018193549.1:0-383 GCF_001263595.1 Phalaenopsis equestris
TTTGTTTGTTGAGTAAATTCTGACACCTAGGTGTCACTAGGCTAGGTCCACGACATTAGGCTGGACCACAATTGTGCCCAATTTTGTCACCTAGGTGCATTGTGCTGGAATCATATGGTTCCACAAGTGCTCCATTTTGCCTTTATTTCATTCCATCTTAGCTCCAGTCCTCCTAATTATTATACCTGTAAGAAAAACACAAAAATTCCTTTCTTTAAAGTGCAATTTCATGAAAAACATGTGTTAAATGTTAAAGGAAATTGAGCATACTATAGGATATATCTAAATCCCCCAAATTTAAACATTACTTGCCCTCAAGTAACACCAGAATTTTCATTTCAGTTTCATTAATTTAAGGTAGTGGACTTAATAAAAATTTCCTT
>NW_018193550.1:0-383 GCF_001263595.1 Phalaenopsis equestris
GCACTTCCACATGCAGCTTCACCTGCAACTTAGCCAATTTCATCGCCTATTGAAGTTTAGGTGTAAAAATTTGTGTGAATTTAACAGTTTAGGTGTTAGATATGTAATTACGTACAAATTTATGTTTAGATCAGTGCATCATAAAGTTCTGCCAGTGCTTGCCACTTAAGAATAATATTTGAAGACCCGAGCGAAAGTTTTCTTATTTATAACAGAGTGAAAGTTAATGACTTATATTTATGCAGACTAGAATAGCATGCTTCTTCTAAAATCTTTAGTCTAATACATTGTTATGTGTCCAAGTGTTGTTTTCAATCTCACCCGTGCATGGAAAATTTTTTATTTTATGATTCACATATGCGTGCCTTATTCATCTGATGAGA
>NW_018193551.1:0-383 GCF_001263595.1 Phalaenopsis equestris
GAAATGGATGAAGATGCAGATCTTGGTGTTGGTGAAGATGATGATGTTGATGAAGAGGAAGATGATTAGTTTTTTATTTTTCTTTTTTTAGTTCTTGTATTTAGATTTTGTTGGTTATTAGCTATGTGTTGTACTTTTATTGGAGTGTTATGATTGTACTTTGTTTTGTATTGGGGTGTATTAAACTGTTATATTGCATTTCTTTTTATTCTACTATTTACTGTATACTGTTTTTGCTCCAGTTATATATTATAAGTGAGTAGTCTTTTACTTGAGCTTTTAAGGTTATACATACTAATATTAGATTTATTACTGCTCAACACCTGTTTTGTTACTTTTACTTGTACTATTCTCTTGCTTAGAACTTTAAAATTTTTCTTTTT
>NW_018193552.1:0-383 GCF_001263595.1 Phalaenopsis equestris
TAATTTTTTATAGATTCATGAACAATCCATACATTCATACATGTTGGCGTGTCCTTTAGTTAAAAGATAGCATCAAATTTTAAAGTAAAGGTAAATATTCATTAATGAAGTATAGATTACAAAAGAGTTGATCTCCTCAATTACAGAAGAAAAGTTCATTACGTACATCTAAAAAGTAGATCAGACCAAGCAACATCTAATAAAATGGGAACCTTAGCCCCATGAGAAACAGTAAAATTTAAATTTAATAGAACAAAAATAGAAAAGTTGGAAAAATAACAGACACTAAAAAATACCCAGTTTTCCATTCAGATGCACCACATCCCTTGAGTTATTTATCTATAGCTGGTGTGAAGTAAGAGGACTCCACAAATTTTTTTTTT
>NW_018193553.1:0-383 GCF_001263595.1 Phalaenopsis equestris
TTTGCCAAAATTTCCAAAATCATTTCAAACCTCACCTAAACCAATCCTAACCACCAAATGACCCCAATTGCACCTAAATCTACAAAAATTAGCTAAAATTCCCAAATTACCCCCAAGTGAATAAAATCATAACCACTTAGTGACCCCAATTAAGCCCTCCTTCTTCCTTTATTTAAACCACTAATCTCATAGGCAAAAGGGGACATGTTCCAAATTCTATGGGAAACTCTGCCAATTTGTTCCCAAAGCTTCTCACAACCTTCCTAAGTAGAATCTTACCAACCTTAGCCACAAATTTCTACTGTTTCAGCTCACTTTCAACATTGAAAGTCAAGACCTTCTGCGGCCATTTTACAAACTCACTAAAACTCTAAATTAAGTTG
>NW_018193554.1:0-383 GCF_001263595.1 Phalaenopsis equestris
GTTAGAATAAACTGACTTAAATTTAATCTAATTAGGATCGTTGAACTTATTTTAAGTTTAATGTAATATGTAATTACTGTGAGCTACATAATTTCCAATGCTAGAGAAATCTTAAGCTTCAATTTAATGTAAACTTTCAGCAAACACAAATAGAATATAAAGAGAAGATCAGATTTTTTTTTTTACATTTTAAAATTTTAGGAAGAGAAAAAATTATGAAGCTTAATCTAATCAAAATAATCCACTTTATGAATATGTACATAAAAAATATATCGGTCTGAATCACTAGGAGATCCAATTGTTCAGAAGAGATGAAATACGATGAATGAGGACCCACTGACAAAAAACTGGGATGACCACTTATCCGATCGAACATAGCAGTC
>NW_018193555.1:0-383 GCF_001263595.1 Phalaenopsis equestris
TATGAAAGTAGATGTTTGAGATATGTAAATACATAAGAATTTTGCGCTACGGTTGTGTATTTTCTTAGTTATTGTTGTATAATTTCTTCTCCCGTGTCTTCTAACAATTTGGTGCTCATGAAGAGTGCCGCTTGTCTAAATTCATCATCCGAAGATACTGGAAAGGGACAGAGCAGGTTTTCGAGTAATAAAGTGAAGCATGGATTCCACATGATTGAAGGAAAATCTGGTCATGATATGGAAGATTATATCGTAGCTGAGTACAGATATGAGAACAATCATGAACTTGGCCTGTTTGCTATTTTTGACGGTCATTTGGGAGATGGAGTGCCGAGTTTTTTGAAAGATAATCTTTTCAATAATATACTTAGAGAGGTACATTC
>NW_018193556.1:0-383 GCF_001263595.1 Phalaenopsis equestris
AAGAGTTCTCTCTCGATCTATCTCTCCCTCATTTCTTCTCTTTTTATGATATGAAAAGAGAGATAGAACAAAAAATAAAGAGAAAGAGAAATTGAAAGACAGACCATGAGAAGTAGAGAAAGAGAGAGGGAAGATGGGGAGAGAGAATTTGAGAGAGAAGGGCAAGCAATTGGGAGGGTGTTAGAGAGAGAAAGAAAGATAGAGAGATTGAGAGAATGAAGATAGGGAGAGGACATGGGAGGGATAGAGAAAAGAGTCAATAAGGGAGGCATGCAGAGAGAGGTATAATTTGACCAAGTAAAAGATGTATTGAGATAAAGAGATTGAAGTGAGGCAGGCAAGCAAGAACAATAGAGATAGAGTGGAAGAGAGAGAGAGAGAGA
>NW_018193557.1:0-383 GCF_001263595.1 Phalaenopsis equestris
ATAAAAAATTTTTTTGACGTAATTTAAAAAAATTTAATTGTATTTTTGCATTTTTAAATCTATGTTTTATTTTTTAATTTAAAAAAAGAGAGAGTTGTTTTTAGAATTTTAAAATTTTTAATACTATTTACTTTGCCTTTGCGGATATATTCTCTCTCTCTCTCAAGATTTATATTCAAAAACTTGAATTTTTTTGGTAATTTTAATTTATTTAATTTTGTTTCGACATTTAGTTTAAATTTGAAAATTCCATTAAATTGAGAAATTGCTTAAAATAAATAAATTTTATTCACTTCTCAAAAATAAAAAAACTAAACTCTTAAAATTTTTAAACCAATTTCAACTTTTAGGTTCCACACAATTCTTATGTGTGGCAGCCAAAA
>NW_018193558.1:0-383 GCF_001263595.1 Phalaenopsis equestris
ACGATATTGTTCTTACAGGTAACGATCTCTCAACATTGAAATCTTTAAAAGACATTCTTGCTTCGTCCTTCGAGATGGACTTGACATCTCTCCGGTACTTCTTAGGCACGGAAATGAGGCAGTCATCTCGAGGAATTTATCTGTTTCAGCAAAAATATATGATTGATCTCTTGTCAAAGAACAACCTTCTTCTGTGCAAACTTGTTATTGTTCTCACGCATCCTAATGAAAAATTATCTGATATTCTCAATGACGCATCTGTCAACAAGACTCATTGTCAGCATCTTGTGAGAAAACTCAGCTACCTTGCTCATACTCGCCTCGACATATGCCACGTAATTGGAATAATGAGTCAATCATGCATGACCACTACGAGCACCACC
>NW_018193559.1:0-383 GCF_001263595.1 Phalaenopsis equestris
TTAATCATAAAATATTATTCTTATAATAATATATTACTATTAAATCTTTAATAATATAAATTATAATTAATCAAAATTTAATTAAATAATATATAATATATGATATAAGTTATGATAGAGTTTAACTTCGAGTATTTAACAAGTAATTTGTTGAACAACAAACACATTTTTTTATGAAGTATCTTAATCGTGTTTACATTATTTAACTTCGAGTTTTAAAAAAAATGTTCAATTTTATTTATTTATTAATTTAAATAATCATAATTAAATATTAAATAATACCCCTTTAGTTAAACCTAAATGCAATAAATAAAAAATCAATAAAATTATGTTATTCCGATTTCAAATAAATTCAATAAATTTGAAATATGTCGCATTTATAT
>NW_018193560.1:0-383 GCF_001263595.1 Phalaenopsis equestris
TATATATATATATCTGTGTGTGTGTGTGTGTGTCGCAAGTTGTGGCCTGTTGGTTGACAGGTTTCAGTGTAAGTCCCCTCAGGTCACAGGTTTGATCCTCAGTGGCGCTGGGTTCTCGAATATTTAGTCACATAGCACAGGCTCTCATCATACGGCCTAGCGCATGGGAAATCGGTATTTGGGCATCAGCCAAATACCGATTTCCTTTGAAAAATAAATAAATAAATAAAAAAGAAATATATATATATATATATGATGGACGGTTCGAGAGCTCTGCTAGAGTTTAGGTCTCCTGGTGACCTGGAGGTGATTTCGGGATGCTGACGGGTTTTCTTCTCTCTCATCTGTCAGATGCTGGTGAGATCTTTCCGTTTGTTTTCTTG
>NW_018193561.1:0-383 GCF_001263595.1 Phalaenopsis equestris
TGCAATCATCACAGATTAGTTCCAAAAGATGACATATAGTTCTCACACTTGTGAGTATCAAAAGAAATAAAAAAAAAAGATAAATATAATTATAGCTACAACGAGAAATATTAAAATATTCAATTTCAAATTATGACTGCCTGTCCTCAGCTGCACGGTCAACCTGGGAAATCATTGTATATCGATCACTGCTGTCAGTGTAACATGTTGGACATGGGCCCATCGAAATAAACCATAATGAGTTGAGACACCCTTACGACAATCGTAGAACTCTCCCATTGTTGTGAGACTGACGTGACATGAGTAACGAAACAGATAGTCCGCAGTAAAACAAAACAACTTTGTTTGTCCCCGAAATCATAGAAGTCATGTTACTGTTGCCG
>NW_018193562.1:0-383 GCF_001263595.1 Phalaenopsis equestris
GTGGCAGAGTATCCGAGGAAAACACATTTTATGGATCTATCAAGTTTACTCCAAGTTGGGGCCATGTTCCGAACAAAGTTTGTGCATCCAAAAATTTTGAGATCTAAATTGAAGAAGACCCAATTGTTAGGAAAACACGATCTCAAGAAGGTTAAAGGGGTACGAAAATTGTGAATTTTTGAGGGAACTCTGTTGATGAGATAAGTGGCGGTAAGAATGTCGAGGCAATGTTGATTTTTTCTTTCAACTACTCTATTTTGTTGAGTGTTGTTACATGAGCTATGATGGAAGATGCCCTTACTTTCCAAGAAATCTCTTAATATAGAGTTAAAAAAAATCACGACCATTTTCAGTCCGAAGGACTTGAATAAGAGTTTTGAATT
>NW_018193563.1:0-383 GCF_001263595.1 Phalaenopsis equestris
TAAAATTTAATGTTTTACATTATTTCCTCAATTGCATAATCTATGACCTAGTTAATCACCTATCATCTTCTATTATATACATTATAAATCTTCTTATTTCCACCATAATGGATGTCTTCAATAGTGTATGCTCAGTACACTATATTAATTTCCTAAGTTATAAAGAAGGACGAGTTTTTTTAATCCTTCACTCATACTACTTCAATAATTTTAAATGGGAGAAGCAATATGTTTTTTCCATGCAAGATTTATGACATTTGCTACTCATATGTTGCTCTCAATTTATTTTTGTATGTATGAGAGAATTTTATGCGAATTTAACATAATAATTTCTCACTCTAGAACCTTTGTAATCTCTGCATTCAACAATATATATATATATA
>NW_018193564.1:0-383 GCF_001263595.1 Phalaenopsis equestris
AATTAATCTAAACAATGGTTTACGGCTCAAGTGTTATACTTTTTTGTTCCTAATGTATTAAACAAGTGTGGAAGACCTTGTGGACATGATAGGAAAGAATGCTTTAGCAGTTATATAAATTGAAATATGTAACTTGCTTAAGGCTTTCTTTAACTTAGAGATAAAATCAATAAGATAAACTTACATTATTGTAGTTCAGCTTGATAAAAATTAACCTTGACTTTAACTTTAATGTGACATTGGATTACTCTTATGCTCAACTCAAATAAAACAGTGTCATATTTTTTTTCAGGTTCAAGCCTGAATAAATTTTTCTTTTTAAAATTTTGGAACCATATGCTAGTACATTAATTTAGATTAAACTCATCTTAGTCCAAGAATTA
>NW_018193565.1:0-383 GCF_001263595.1 Phalaenopsis equestris
GATAATTCCAAACTTTCTACCATTGCAGATCGAACAATAGATCACGAAACATCCCAGTATCCGTATGGATGTGATCTATTCTTCGATTTGAACAAAATAAACTCAAGATAGCAAAATTTGGCTGAAAATCGTAGGAGAACGAAGCTCGGGAACTTTCCACCGTCAAAACCTTCCCTGCATTGTTCGCGTGATCGGGGAGTAAGAAGGTGACGTTTTTTTTAATTCTTATTAAGTTTTTTTTTTGAAAAATAGCTTAACTTCAAAATTACATAAATTTTTGTAGAAAACTAAAAACAATAAACCGAAAGATGCTGTGAACTCAGGAAAATGAGAAAAAAATATTTTAAAATTGAAATCACAATTTTTCATTGAGAATTTTTTTT
>NW_018193566.1:0-383 GCF_001263595.1 Phalaenopsis equestris
GAATGATTTTGAATGTCATGATATGATGAAGGAAAGATTATGTCATGTCAATTTGGACTTTTTTTAAAAATTAATTCCATTGGCTTTTGAAAATGTTTATGGGTATGGGTTTTTAAACATGCACAAGATGAATTTTGATTTTGTAAAATGATCATGGGCCAATTAAATGGATTTTGATGCAATTGAAATTGGATTTATATATGTTGACTTTGATTTGAATATGATATTTGGGCATTTTAATGATCATGAAGTTTAATTTGGGGGTTTTTTGGACTTTGGGTTAATTTGAGGCAATTCAATTGGACTTAGATTTGGAGTTTGGAATTGGGTTTAATTGAGTTTGAATTTACTTTCAATTGGGTTAGGACATGATTAATTTGAGT
>NW_018193567.1:0-383 GCF_001263595.1 Phalaenopsis equestris
GAATCCCGTCTCACACTATTTGTTTTCCCGCAGTACTGTAATAGCTACAATACCGTGGAAAAATTG
Organism: Phalaenopsis equestris; assembly: GCF_001263595.1. Classification (NCBI taxonomy): domain Eukaryota; kingdom Viridiplantae; phylum Streptophyta; class Magnoliopsida; order Asparagales; family Orchidaceae; genus Phalaenopsis; species Phalaenopsis equestris. The sequence continues at coordinate 67 of NW_018193567.1, forward strand.
TTAGGGAAAAAAACTCCTGCATCAATCTCATGGGGTTAAGGAAACTTTGACTTCATTGGTCAAAGCTTCTGGCTTCTCATATCACGAAGTCAAGTTTGCTAATTTGAAAGTAACAGAGATATTATAGTCATTTGGTAGGTTGATCAAGTAAGTGTTATAATTCCAAAGCACATTTTGGAAAAATAAGTATCCGTCCTCTTTTGGCACAAACTGAGCTAACACTGCAGATAGACTAGTATTCTCATCGATCAGGAATCGAGTCATCCCATTTATACACTGCTTCTTCCACTCACACTTAAGAGAATGTAGCTGATAAA
>NW_018193568.1:0-383 GCF_001263595.1 Phalaenopsis equestris
TTTGATTCCTTGTCTTATCGTAGTTCATGCTAATTTTCAGTCGCAACCATCCTCCCACTCAAGTAATCAATCATTAAACTTCTGTAAAACCTTTTGTACTCCTAAACATCTTCTAGGAACTCTATAATGATATCATATCGTATCAACACCCGACAAACCCTAAAATTTTAGAAATTTGTCCTTCTTAGCCTAAACCAAGGATTCGTACAACCTAACCTAACGCCGCACTAAAAAAAAATCACATTATCGACCTAGTCCTATGATACCACAGTTAATCCAAACCACGACCAAACGAAAAATTTTCCATACGAAGTACTAATGCAGCTCTCTGAGAACTCCAATAAAATCATGCCACGTGTTTTGGTTGGACCCACCTAAAAAAA
>NW_018193569.1:0-383 GCF_001263595.1 Phalaenopsis equestris
CAGTGATGAGCAGTGAATCAAACAAACGAAATCCATAATTTCATTTGTTGGTGTATAAAGGAGCATGTATTTTAGGCAGATTTTGTAGATCCATCGTTTTTTTCTGTGACATTTTCTTCTAGAAGGAAAAATTCAAGTAATTTTAAGAGTGATGGTATAGATCCAAGCTGTGGTGGCCAGATGTTGTGGAATGCTTAACTCGGGTGGAGTTTTGGAAATAGGATGGCTATGGTTTTTTTTGAAAGAAAATAATCACAATTTGAAAGATTTGATTTCAAAAGGTGAATTCCCCTGTTTATAATGTGCTATGATCGTGCCCATCATAGGGGTATGTAAAAGATTGCATTGTCATTGTTCGTATTGTTCTTGCCTAAAGAGAACCG
>NW_018193570.1:0-383 GCF_001263595.1 Phalaenopsis equestris
AATAGAAAGAGGAAATCGAGCTCTTTCCATGGGTACCGGAGAATGAAGGAAATAGAAAGTAAAAAAACCCAAGCGGCTCTATCATATTTACTCAACCGAACCGCGGTGATGAGGCAACGAAGGAAATTCCTTCGAACAAAACTGCATAATACGGGTACGTGAGGGCGATGGGATTTCTTGGGTGCAATTAATAAAACACATCCCCCATCTCTCGAATGAAACGCATGTAACGACGTTATTGTGTCACACCGCAACTAAAAAGCTAGAAGTTTGTTTGGAAAAAAATTGTCTTATAGACTTTTTGTTGTATTGATTGAATAAATATTCCCATCATACCTAGTTTTTTTTAAACTAATTATGATTAAATGATGAATGTGATGGGA
>NW_018193571.1:0-383 GCF_001263595.1 Phalaenopsis equestris
TTATAATCAATGACATTGATTTATAATGTCATTTGCATGGCATTACTTAACTTAATGATTGATATAAAAATCATTGTAATAATAAACATCAAATTTACTTATAGTTTGATACTCCACTTCTGCCAAAATAGCCAGTACAATTTAAACATCATTGCCTGCAAGATTCTGAATTCAAATCAACACCCTATTGCGTTCGTTAGGAATAGAATCCGTGGCTGACATGAATCTGCAGATGAGGATAACTGAGCCCAGCTCAGAGGAACCAGACTAAGAATAACATGCGTGGCAGTAATGATGTTTCGAAGAAACACACGTCCTCATTATTTAAAACCCAACTAAAGATTAAATCAGCAAAACATGCATGAATCGGACATACAATATTC
>NW_018193572.1:0-383 GCF_001263595.1 Phalaenopsis equestris
GATTCAAGTTGTAATATTATTTCATGCTGAATTTTGATTTCAAATTAAATTTATATTTCTTGTGCAAGTCGAAGTTCAGGATCATAAACATATTTTATCATAATTGCATATTCAAATTCAACAAAATTACATAAAGACCGTGTTAAAAATATAAATATTCGTCTAGCACATCTTGAAAAAATTCAATTGTGAGTGTAAATTTCACCTAATTCATTGTCAAATAAATATTTATGAACAAAACCTTCGATAATGTTGAATCTAATCAAGATGATTTGACCCAGAATTACATGCGTCGAACCAGTATCCTGTTGATTTCACCACACTTGCTCTTTTTTTATCATAGGAGACTCTTCTTTAGGCAATTTTGATATTTCGGACCAGCT
>NW_018193573.1:0-383 GCF_001263595.1 Phalaenopsis equestris
TATATATATATATATGTATGTATATACATGTGTGTGTGTATTTATATTTTTAGGAGTTATTGCTTTGATTTATGTATTTAGAGATTGCTTTCTATGAATTCTACCCTAAATAATGTTGCATCATCTTCCTCTTGCAATTGGCGTGCCTATAACTTATTAGAGAACAGAAAATGGATCCTCCTAGACGCCTGTGCCTGGTCGATATTGCTAGATCACTGTGTTTCCAGCTGTTTTCCTTATGGACAGTCGTCAGAGTTATTTTTCTGCTTCTAATCTTCACCATCTTCCCACATTCTCATCTTCAAGCCATTCTTTAACACCTCCGATGCAAGAATCTATCGTCAAACATCTTTTAGGAACCCTAGAATGGTGGCACTAGTGCT
>NW_018193574.1:0-383 GCF_001263595.1 Phalaenopsis equestris
TTTTTTTTTTTTTTTAAATGCAACACAGTAATTTACAAAGTGGGCAAAATATCAAGCAGTCTGATTGACCTTTTTTCTTTCCTTTTATGATAAACCAAAGCAGGCAAAAATATAAATACATAAATTTAAATGGTATGTATGTAAATGCCCAGATAAAAAAAATCATTCAAATTATTGGTTCCTTAAATTTTCATATTGGGCCAAGGTCAAGAAAAGGCCTCCTTTGGGTAACAATCATAGGGATTTTTAATAGGGCAACAAATTTAATTCCATTTTCATAAATTTGAGCCAGCTAGTTTTAATTTTGAGCCAGAAGGAGCCAATTTCAAACTAGAATGAATCTCAATAACTTAATTTGAACCAACTTGTTTTGATTTGGAGTG
>NW_018193575.1:0-383 GCF_001263595.1 Phalaenopsis equestris
TGGCCATCAAGAGAGTTTATGTTAGAAAGTAAAAAAGGATTCAAATTACTTACATAACCCTAAAGCTAATACGTACAAGGAAACGTGAGCAAACGGATTACATAATTCTGGGACAGAAGTCGTCATATTAATAATCTGCCACTAGAATCTCTAACACAAGCACCTGATAAAGAGACCTTTTCATTTCTTGAACCTCGTGAAATTTCAGAGATTCCACCGACCATTCTTAAGACGACATCAAGACTGATTTTACGTCCTCATAATGAAAGTTATGAATCAACACTGACATTTTCAAAATTAATGTGTTTCATTTAACGTGCTCCAAATCAATAAAAAAAGATCCACTAGTTGCGCTAGCACATGTTAGAAGACCAACAAGGGCT
>NW_018193576.1:0-383 GCF_001263595.1 Phalaenopsis equestris
AGAACTTAGGCTACTAAAGCGGGAAAACTAAACCTAAACCAAAAGTGAGGCCAAAAACCCTTTGACCCAACTTTTAGTGAGCCAAACCAGGCCTTGAGGAGCCAAGTCTAGACCAAATATGGTCTTAGACACCCAACGAAAGGCATCCCAATCACCATGAGCTCCTCCCCATACATCCTTCTCCACCATTGGCACCACCTAGGCCAAGGCATGGAGAATTTCAAAGTCTTCCCCCCACCGCCCAAAACATCTGGAAATTCTTTCCACATGCTCTTAGGAGCCACCCAAGCATCTTTATGCCTTGCCAAGCTCCCCCAGTTCTCACACGACTATATAAGGAGGGATCCCAAGAACCCTAAGTGTACAATGAGCTCTCTAAATAA
>NW_018193577.1:0-383 GCF_001263595.1 Phalaenopsis equestris
TCATAATTGAATGAGTATTTCATTACGTTAACAAACAAGCTTAAAAATTAGATGAATATATGGGTTTCACATAAATTTTTTAACAGACAATTTTATAAATTTAAATAAACAAACAATTAAATTATATATACAAGTAATTTTCTTACAAATAAATAATATAAATAAATATCAATAATCTATCTCATTGAAATAGACATATAAGATTGAATTATATTATCATGCCCTCAAATTCTTCTTTTTTTTTTTTGGCAAAAAATTCATCTCAATAATCCGGAAAGATATCATAAAAATTTCTTCTCAATATTTAATATTCTCAAAATTTATTTTATTTTATTTTGTGATTGTACACTTCATAGTAATTATTTAAATATCTTATATTTTTT
>NW_018193578.1:0-383 GCF_001263595.1 Phalaenopsis equestris
TTTTTTTTTTTTTGGTTGCTTCAATGATATCATTCTCTTATTGAATCTATTGGACATAATGTAAGAAAATGATTTAATTTTTCGTATTTATTTGATAAATATAAATGTAACAAACTTAATCTTGAAATGAGTAATCTATCAACAACCATAAAGTCAAATAGTAATAAATGATTGTTTAATAGTCATATAGATTAACTTAGTGTATACTTTTATGAACTTGAGCGGTAATCATCTTAGAGACTTAGCATTTTGTCATTAATGTTTTCTATTTTCTTTTTAGACCCATTCAATATATCATCCTTGCCTTCAACTTTAACTAGTTTAAATTCTATCTAATAAGGTTTGGCCTCTCTCCATTCATTGGATACTTATGCATTCACTTT
>NW_018193579.1:0-383 GCF_001263595.1 Phalaenopsis equestris
TTTCATCTTGGTCCCACAAACCTCCTCCAAGCGTCAATTTGATCTGTGGTTGGGTCTGTGTAGGAGTTCGATCAAAGGGTGCTACGGTTCTGATGGAAGTCTAGGTTAGGGTGTTTAGGATGATGAAGCTTCGATTGGGAAGTGTTTTTAAAGTGTGGGGAAGCTTTTGGAAAGCTCAATTTGAAGTTTGGTTAAATTTTGAGGAATGGTTGAAAAATGCAATAGATTTAAGCTTAAAATTTAAGGCAATATAGTGGAGATGGAGGCTATAAAATTGTGGGAATGATCTTCTTAAGGCTGTAGGAAGGTCTGAGAAAAATTTGGCAAGGCTTCGTCAAGCTTTATGCAACTCTCCCCTTTTGTTAGTAAGGGAGGGGTTTAAA
>NW_018193580.1:0-383 GCF_001263595.1 Phalaenopsis equestris
TCCGAGGTGATCAGCGTTCATGAAGTATATAAGATTTTGGTGCTTCGAACTACCTTTTTGCAAGCATTGAGAGTATCAGCAGGACTGACATGAGATGTCAAGACAAGAAAATCTCAAATAAGTGAATTTCAGAATTTTCAGATATATAGCCTATTTCCTGAGTTGCTCCTATTGAGGAAGGCCCAACATATCAAATTTGAGAAGCTTTTGAGCTACTTCTGAAAGACCATATATGATCATTTGGTTATTAATTTTAGCTCAGTAGTGTACGCTACTGACAGATTGTCAGATTAGAATGAAGACCCCCAATTTTGAAATCATCTTAGAAGCTTTGGGGGAAAGGACATCCTAAAATGAAATTTAGGTCCTTACAAAGAAGAAGA
>NW_018193581.1:0-383 GCF_001263595.1 Phalaenopsis equestris
AATATTTTTTCAATTTAAAACCATTATTTTAAAGCTCAGACAGAAATAAATATAGAACTAAAATTCAATTTATTTTTTAAATCTTACCAAAATATTTCACTTAACATATTATCACCGAGAGAGTTAAATTTTAAAAAATCAACTGAAACCATTCAATATATTTGAGTACGTTCAATTGTTACCTAGAGATATTTATTTATATGCATTTTTCCATATCTAACTGAACAAAGCATCAAATTGAAAAAGAAGAGATTCGGAAAAAAAAAAAATTAAAATAAAAAAGTAATTTAACACTCTGATATAAGCAAGCATATATTTATTGATTTCATTCATAAGTCGACACACAAAAGTATAAGCTGTTACATCACAGTGCATGAATGAGC
>NW_018193582.1:0-383 GCF_001263595.1 Phalaenopsis equestris
TTTTTTATTTTAAAAAATCAAAATTTTCAAAAAAATACATTTTCTCGTCTCTATTCTAGTCCTCAAACTCCTAACCCCTCAGTCTAGTCATGCCCACAATTAAAAAAAAAATTGAAAAATTGAAAAACAAAGAAAAGTTACATTTTCCCATCCTTCCCTCACTCTCGTTCTCTCACCCACATTGCATCTCGACTCCTCATTCTGCAAACCCAACCTCTCACACCCGGAATCAAACGAAACTGAAATCTTTAAGCCTACTCTAGCTCACCCATACTCTACTCCCCTCTCTGAATCGCTGCTCAGCCTACTTCCCTCCCCTCCTGTGAACCATCCCAAGTCACCCGCTGCCCCAATCTCACATGACCCCACTCCTCACTCATTTT
>NW_018193583.1:0-383 GCF_001263595.1 Phalaenopsis equestris
TGGACGCTATTAATTCAGGGCATATATATATGGATTCTCGTGTCGGAAGGCCACAACTTTCATTGTTCACCCTCCTGCCCCGGCTGGTCCCGGGTTCTCACACTTCACTGGCTCCTAAATGCCTTGTGGGTGAGAACATTATGCCCCTTAGACTATACTTAGAGTCAGGCAGTCTATGGTCATACGGAAGCGTGAGTAAGTAGCTACAATGGGACTACTTAATGTTCCACTCCTGCTCAGTTCATTGGTTGGCCTAAAATGAAATGCAAGTCCTCGGGGGTCAGGCACATCAACCTGTCATTCATGCATTCACATAAGAAGAGAAAAAAAGCAATAGAAATAGAAGAAAGAGGGGAAATGGGGGTTTGACCTACAAAAAGGCA
>NW_018193584.1:0-383 GCF_001263595.1 Phalaenopsis equestris
TATATATATATATATATATTCACTCACATGTGAGGGCACCAACCCATTCATTTGGAATCTTTCATTTTATTGTTAACCAATATGACTCTTTTAAGCACACATTTATTATAATCTTTAGGCCAAAAAATAACATATTTATGTAGAATATGCATGTATGAGAGAATATTGTCCTTTGTTTTATTAGGCAGAGTGAGTATTTGATGCATATTTCTTATTTTGTTTAGAACTGATGTGTTGTGTATTGGAACACTTATTGCTCTTTATAAATTTATTTTATTAATATATTAATTTTTTATTTTTTTTCTTTTGGTTCAATTTGTGCTTGAAAATCACATGTTTTAAAGTTTTATTGAATTTTAATTCTTATTTTGAATAATGATTTA
>NW_018193585.1:0-383 GCF_001263595.1 Phalaenopsis equestris
AAAATTATTTTTACTAAAGTTATTTTATTTGGATTTAAATTTCATATTTATTATTAGCATTGTAGTGTGTGTGCTCTGTAATATTGAAAAATATTTACAAAAATAATACTCAACAAATCCGCGCATCAAGTTTTTGGTGTCGTTGTCGGGGAAATAACGGAAAGTAACGTTAAATTATTTTACTAAAGTTTTAAAACTAAACTGTTAAAAAAATGAAAGTAAAAATTTCACTGAACCAAGTATCTTTAGAAAACAAACCTAAATTTTTAACTAAAACCTAAAACTCTTAGAAATAAATCTAAAACTCTTAGAAACAAACCTAAACTTAAAGAAAATCAATCTAATTCTAATATAAAGAAATCCCTCCAAATAATTTTTTTTTT
>NW_018193586.1:0-383 GCF_001263595.1 Phalaenopsis equestris
GCACATTCATAATTTTTGTTACAAGTGAAATACACATTCTTCATTCATTAAATTATGACAATAGAATGTTATATTATAAATATGAAATATGAAATTTTAGGTGCTAAATATGTTGATACATAAGGATTGTGTGATGCAAGTAAATTTCCCAAACAATTTATTTGCAGCGCAACATAAATAGTTAAAACAGAGGCATAGAATGGGACTTGGTTGAAATATTGATTGCAGTTGATAGATGGTCCTTTGGGAAAACATAATCATAAAATGTTGCAGTTTAAGCAGCAACAGGCAACAATCCATTGTGTCTGAGTAAGGCTTCAGGCGATGGTTCTCTTCCCCGAAATTCCACAAAAACCTGATCAAAGGAGCCAAATAAATAGAGT
>NW_018193587.1:0-383 GCF_001263595.1 Phalaenopsis equestris
TTTTTTCAGAAGCAAGAAAAATAGTCTCTCACCTCATAAATGATCTTTCATATTTATAAGTTTGTCCACAGTTGGCTGCATAAGTGACAACATAAAAAGAGAAAAATACATTGAAACCGTGCTAGTATGTTCTTGTGTGTAGCACATCATATGAGATTGAGTTTTTAGGCTGCAGGACGAGTTGATAGTCACGCAAACTTGTCGAGTTAGTCCATTGATCGAGTTTGTAGAATTATAATAGGTGAATTATCAGACAAATTGGTTGAGCTAATATTTAATGTTCTGTACAACTGAATCTACTGGATTTTAGTTCAGCGACTTCGTTGAACTGTATATGCCAAATTGACTTGCCAAGCTGGTTGGGTTTGCCCGCGGCTTGTGCT
>NW_018193588.1:0-383 GCF_001263595.1 Phalaenopsis equestris
CTTTTTTCAATTGAATTTCTTTAAAATTTTAAGTTAACTTTAGAGGCCAATCTCGCAAAAGGATTTACATGATGTGGAGAGTTCTTCATATGATATGATAACTTCAATTGTGTTTGGACATTGGTTGAAAAAGGCACAAAGAGAATTGCAATGATAGATTTTTTAGGATTAATAGAAAGGGCACAGTAAATCCAAAAGATAGATTGTTGGTTATCGATTCTTAGCTTCATGCATTTCTTGAACCATCCCATTGCTAATCTTAAGTATACTCTTCTTATTTGTTACGACCTCCCATTCTAGCTCAAGCCCTCTAGGATAGTTCATTGTGAGGCATAATAATCCTTCATGTGACTAAGTTGATAGCAATATCCTCTGAACATCAC
>NW_018193589.1:0-383 GCF_001263595.1 Phalaenopsis equestris
TATATATATATTCTAAATAACAAAAAAGTAGAAATAATTAATAAAAAAAATGACTAGATATAAAATATAAATATTCCTTTCGCATTATTTAAAATTATTTAAATAAATTCATAAACTTAAATATGCTTTAAATATATTTTTTATTAAGTGCTTTTTAAATGAACTGATTAACTACCTCCTCAATTCACGAGCCGCTTACAGTAGAGCCCAAGCAGCCCAACTCCATCCCCAACAGTGCTACTGCCCCGTTAAAGGTTATGGCCCAAAATTCTGTAAACAACTAAGCTGACAAAGTAGTGGGCCTTCTTTCCTTGTTAAATGAAGGCTAAAACCGGCAATTTATATATATGCATCACCCAATTTTTATGTATTTATATCCATAA
>NW_018193590.1:0-383 GCF_001263595.1 Phalaenopsis equestris
TAAGGTCCATCCAAAAGCTTTTTTATAATTCCTCAGAGTTTCCATTAAATTCTCCTCTTGCAAGTGAATCAAATCTGATGATATGATAACAAGTAATGTAGATGACTTCCCTAAGTAAGCATGATTTAGATATTTGGGAAGCACCTTCATTTCAAGTTCTCTGGGGTTCTTTGATAGAAGGGATAAGAGGTTTACTGTTTTTTATTTTATCAAGAATGTCAAATCTCTCATAAATAACTTTTGAATTATAAGTGATCAGTAGAGCAAATTCATCATGACAGTCTGAAATATTCTCCTCATCTGAATCTTACTATTCTATTTTAATTTCATAATTGTCTTGGAAACGTCTACCACACAAATAATCAAACAAATATATCCAAAAA
>NW_018193591.1:0-383 GCF_001263595.1 Phalaenopsis equestris
TTTAGATACATACCACCCAATTTCAATGCATTTACATATCCAACACCAAAATTTAGCCTTTTACATTTATACCAACAAAATCTTTCATATGGCATTAAGAACAACCCCATTCTAACTTTCAAAAAGTGGAATACATTTTTTCTATACATAAATAAGATGATATCTACCCAAAAATTGATGTTGAAGTTTTAAATGTGTAAATACATGAGAATTGAGAGGTATTTATGTAAATATTCCAAAATAAAAATTTATGGTAGAATTTGAGATCTAATAAATCTCAAATTTTTAATGTATATTTTTATCTTTTACTTGTTCTTTATGAGAATGATGTAAGAAGAAATCTTTTTATTTTATTTTAGTTTATTTATTTTATTTTTTTTTTT
>NW_018193592.1:0-383 GCF_001263595.1 Phalaenopsis equestris
CAAAACTAAGACAATAATTTTTTACTCTACCATCACGAACCTTCCAACACTCATCAATTTCAATATGGGTCCAATCAAAGCCTAAATTAAGTTGTTAAAGCACAATTGGAAGCTTTAGATCGTCAATTTAATTGTGAAATGAAGTCCAAATTTGACATATTTATAGTTGAATAAAGTGTCTTGACAAGAGCAATCCAACATCTAAGATTGTTCAATTAAAAGGACACTAAGACACCTAAATTATTAAAAAAAAACATCTATGATTATGGGGGGTCAACATGGAGCGTTTGATCATATTTTTAGCGAGGTTATGCCAAAAGACCCAAATGTCCCAACTAAAATAACTATAAATAGGCCTTTCTTCACCTGCCACCACCAACCAC
>NW_018193593.1:0-383 GCF_001263595.1 Phalaenopsis equestris
TGTGTGTCAGTAAGATATAATATAATTGAAAATTCTCCAAATAATTATTTAAAATTCATGTGAAAGAAAAATAAACCTGATAAGGCAAATAAAGGTTAATTTATTTAGATTGATACAAGGAAAATGATAGCATAAACTATTGTTGAGGGTAATTGTTTTTTATTTTACAATAATTTTTGTTTCTTTACTATTTCTAACTTTTAAATGTAAAGTATATGTTTTCTTTTAAATATTAAATACAAGATAAAAATGAATAAAATATGATAATACATGCATATGAGTGTCACACTTGGATAGTATTGACAGGAAAATACAATGTACCCATGCATAAAAATAGAAATAGAAATCGAAATGAAAACAATAAAAAAATTTAATGTCTGCTT
>NW_018193594.1:0-383 GCF_001263595.1 Phalaenopsis equestris
CAAAGCCCAAAAAAAAATGACTCCAAACATAGCACATGTAAAGGCAACGCCTAGCAGCGGCGATCAAGTAACGGGAGAGATTATTCTTTCGATCTCAATTTAAGTCCTCAACTTCCATGCGAGAAATCAATCTCTGATCAGAAGTGTGTGTAACAAGAGCAGAACATAACGATTTATGAACTAAAGTATGTTAATAAAGAGTTTAAAGTATGAAATTAACTTGACCAATAAGTCAATTTATGAACCAATTTCCAATTGCATACAAATGTTTTATGCCGAGTTGCATGCTTTTATCCCTGAAGATTTTGAGCCGTTGGATCCAAATGATTGAATGTATGCCCGTGACGATTTTTTTTTTTTTTAATTTCTAGGGAACAAATATA
>NW_018193595.1:0-383 GCF_001263595.1 Phalaenopsis equestris
TACAAGTGGTATTTATGGTTTGATTAGTAGGGCATTTTCTGCCAAGTAATGTGCCTTGATGTTTCAAAATCACAAAAAGGATGCATCTACATAACTGACTGAAGTGGAAGCTTACCCCCAATCCCCTTTTCTTTCCGCAACTTATGCAACAATGCACGGGCGTAAAGAGCTGCGAGAGCCCTGTACCGCGATTCTACCGTCAGGGCCCAGACCTGGGAGGGCCGACCGGCTCTCTGACATTGGTTTGGTGCCTCCTTTTCATAGGGGGATACAATCCTAAGTATCTAAAGCTTATTTATGTGATTCCCTTGTTTTAGATTTTCAGTTTTTGGCGTATGTTTCTGTTCAAGACAGCTATCTGTTGCCGCTATTCCCCTTCTACG
>NW_018193596.1:0-383 GCF_001263595.1 Phalaenopsis equestris
CCAATTTCACTAAAAATAAATATGTTAGAATCAACTTCAGCCAAAATTAAATTATATGAAATCAGTTTCACCAAAGATTAAATTTATTAAAATTAAGTATACTAAAAATTTAATCCATTGAAATCAACTTATTGAAACCTATTAAAATCAACCTATTTTAACCTCAACAAAATCAACCAAGCTTGACACAAGAATTGAAAGTATTAACATCAACTTTAAATTAATTCAACTAAATTCATCAAAATAAATCATAATTCACTAAAGTCAAAACAATCAAATCTAAGGTCAATTCCATACATGTTAGGTCTTCCCCCACCACCAGAGGACTCTAATTTCATTAAGTCACACAAGGCATTTTACGTCCTTAACCATCAACCATCTCA
>NW_018193597.1:0-383 GCF_001263595.1 Phalaenopsis equestris
AAAAAAAAAGGCCAAAGTAGCCCTCTACTTGAAAAAGCATGCAAAATAAGAAAATAATTTGAAGACATCTGATCGCGATTAACAGTGATCAAAAAGTGTACTTGAAGAACGTGGGAATGTCGTAGTAAAATGGATCGCGGACGATAGTGTCCATAACATCGAAGAGAAGCACCGGAAGTTTTCGTTTCTCCACGGTCGAAAGGTCGACGGGGCTTAGAATCACCGGCGGCCTTGCTGCGGCGGAGGTAGGCTTGAGATGAGTGCGAACGGCGGCGCTTGGGCTGAAAATCGCAGCCATTGTAGGGAATCGCGAGGGCGATCGAATCCGAATGGCTCTCTCTCAGCAAAAAATATTACACATCAGTAACTGCATGGCCAATAAA
>NW_018193598.1:0-383 GCF_001263595.1 Phalaenopsis equestris
GGAAAATATTCAGAATAGCGCGAGGGAATATTCCTAAACCCTTAATAACACTCCAATAAAACATGAATAGCGCGAAAAATATTCAGAATAACACGGGTGAAATATTCATAAACCTTCAATAACATACCAATAACACATTAATAACTCAAAAAATATTCAGAATAACACAGGGGAATATTCTTATGCGATTGAATATTCCTATAACACATCAATTGGGCCGGATCACACGTTTTCATTATTTTTTTCATTTTTTATGTAAGTAGACCCAAAATTCCACATGTCTGAGCGAGATTGGACTCCGCAAGCAGCCCTGCATGCGGGGAGTCCTGATGTAATAATTTTTCCAACAAGCCTTTTATTATCGCCAAGTCCTCGCAAAAAAA
>NW_018193599.1:0-383 GCF_001263595.1 Phalaenopsis equestris
GTGTAACCTATTGAGTTGTTCACTTACTCTGATTGATTTTACATATTTTTAGTAAAGGGTAAGAATCCAATGAAGTGAGCTGCTACTACTTGTTGATAGAGAGACATTCTATATATGTATTTTGGGTTTGTTTGGGGCAGCAAGTCAAATATTTGATACTTCAGTAGCCAAACAATTCATAGAAAGAGAAGAATTTATATAGATGTTCTAAAATGTAGAAGACAACTGCATAATTTTTTGGGCAATTTATATGATATAAAAGTTTCAAATCTCGAGGATTCTGGTAATCTTTCAAACTATTATATTCCATTTACCAAACTTTAATTGCACATAACACATTAAAAATTGCTCAAACAAAATTAATAATAATTGTGAGCATCAGC
>NW_018193600.1:0-383 GCF_001263595.1 Phalaenopsis equestris
CACAGACCTACGGAGTTGACTATGAGGAGACATTTACTTAAGTTGCTAAATTAGACACAATTCGGGTCCTCTTATCTCTTGCAATGAATCTGAATGGACCATTATTTCATCTTGATGTCAAGAATGCATTCCTGAATGGTATTACAGAGGAGGTATACATGACCCTCCCTCAAGGCTGTGACTCTACTGCCTCCCACAGACAGGTTTGTATTATGCGAAAATCTCTTTATGGATTGAAGCAATTACCACAAGCATGGTTCGGGAAATTCACAAAGGTGGTCGTATGCCATGGATTCACTTAGGCCCAATCAGACCACGCTCTCTTCTTCCGACATTCCTCCAGCAGACAGATAGTTATCATTATTATCTATGTTGACGATATT
>NW_018193601.1:0-383 GCF_001263595.1 Phalaenopsis equestris
CTCCACAAGCCGGCTAGCCACACGGGTAGGCCTCCTTGGTCCGGCCGCCGACAGCAACCCGGCCAGCCACACACTTCCGCCGGCCGACCACCTTTTCCACCGACTGACTACCTTGGGCCAGCTGCTTGCATCCGACAACACTGAAAAGCTCCAGAAAGATCGATCTGAGCAACGAAATGAACAAAATACCCTGTACTGCCCTCCTCAAAGCAATAACACTTTTGTAATATTACTTTTTACTATTTACCTTAAAAGAAACTTGTAGCATGTAAAAAAATTGCGGCTCTGTCTCTTTCTTCTCTCTTGAGCTCTCCTCTCCTCTCACCTCTATGAAGGGAGAACTCTCCTTTCCTTGTAATCATCTCTTCGTGAATAAAATAGGT
>NW_018193602.1:0-383 GCF_001263595.1 Phalaenopsis equestris
TTTTTTTATGTTTTTTATTTTATTATTATTTTTATTTTAGTTGCATATTTAAGTTCTTTTTAGGTTGTGCATGTTCAAGTTTGCTCATAGGTGCCTTCAGATGCTCTCGGCAGTTCTTTAACAACTATCTCATAGCACGTCATCCCATTGTGCCATTGAAAGTGTGTATCATGTGGTGCAAGTGGTAGTCACACTCTATTTTAGTATGCCCTATTGTTGCCAAGGTGTGAGTGATGCATAACAACAAGGCTATGTTTTCCAAGGAATGTGAGCATAGGGTCCCATTTTTTCCTGTAAGAGTTCGTACAACATGTAACTGATAGAATTTATATAATTATAAAAAAAATTTTATTACACTAAGAATGGTGTGCATGGACCTTGAC
>NW_018193603.1:0-383 GCF_001263595.1 Phalaenopsis equestris
AGCTAATCATCCTCATCTTCTGCATCACTCTCATCGCTATGCCAAGGAATTGCAATCTCAAATGGTGAATATCTAGGGTATTGAGGAAATACTACATCCTGGTTACCTCTTACGAGGTTTTCCTTAGCTAAATTATATTCTCTCTCATAATCATTACGTCTCTTCATGCATCCAACCATATGCTCTAAAAATTTTCTAAATTTAGTGTAGTTGACATTGTCCAAAATCTTATGTAATAGCTGTGAATGAGAATCAAGTCCGGAAGTCTGACCCCATGATGTAGAAGTATGTGAAGTAAAAGCTCATGATGTTGACGTAGCTGAAATACTAGAAAATCCTCCTCTCAGCCAAACATGGAATGATGTGAATAAGATTTCACATTC
>NW_018193604.1:0-383 GCF_001263595.1 Phalaenopsis equestris
TACATTTCCACTTTTGAAATTCCTCTCAAGCCAATATTTAAAGATAAAGCAGTTTTCTATTGTGTGGTCAAGTATTTGGTGATATGGGCAATACTGGGGATGGTCCTTCTGGTCGACCTCTTCTGGCTTTCTTGGTTCTAGTAGTCTGAATTACGGTCTCATTAGCAAGTCGTGGAACATCTTCAAAACTGACTCTTCTTTGAATTGGTATACCTTTCTTAATCATTGATCCTTTGTTAAAGATAACTTTCTATCTGCAGGATGCGACCTCCTTTAATGTGCCTTCATTAGTTGTGTGGGCTTTGAATTGGACCCAATCTCAAATCCAGAAAATTGAGGGGGTATAAGTGTCGACTGACTCTTCCTCATGTAGAATCTCTTTT
>NW_018193605.1:0-383 GCF_001263595.1 Phalaenopsis equestris
ACTTGAAAGAGAAATTACAACAAACATGACACAAACAAACAATAGCGCTCAATCCATAGGAGGTGGTTAGTTAGCTGGTTAGGGAGTGGAGGTAGGTGGCTAAAATGAGTTTTAGGTGGTTGACACAACCAAGAGGTTGAAATCGCGTTGGCAATGAAGCGAAGGGTTGGGACAGCGAAGACAACAAGTGAGCGCGCAAGTAGAGCTGCGAGGTGCGATGGGAAAGGTTGGAAAAACCAGGTTTGCTTTTTTCCTAATGATGGCAAAGAAGGGGTGAAGCGGGGCCGGGGGGGAGACTGCAAAACAACAAGGGGTGGCTATCTGGGGTTGAGGCCGCAAGCATGACGGGTTGGAATGGGATGACTGCAATGAAATACAGTAAA
>NW_018193606.1:0-383 GCF_001263595.1 Phalaenopsis equestris
ATAGAGACAAGCCTCTATAGTTAATTACATCTTAAGCAATCAAAGCTACTTAAGAAAACCTCGATAATGACCAGAGATATTTGGCTTCAAGATTGCAAGGTTTAGTGTTCAATGTTGGACATTGGAAAATCCAACAGGATTAGATCAAGCAGGAGCAGTTATTCTCGAAGTTCAAAGGAAAGAGGAGCAGGGGAAATCATAGATTTCTAGGTGAACTACTATAGCTTCCCAAACTATCCTATTGTTGGGCTTTAATTTTGAAGATGATATTATTTGATGTTCTGCCCTACCATTTTATTATTTAGGGCTTACACCCGTATGATCTTGATCATATAAATAGCCTGGAAGACGGGAGGATTTATGTCGTAACAAACGACAACCTC
>NW_018193607.1:0-383 GCF_001263595.1 Phalaenopsis equestris
AAAATAATGGTTTTATTCATCAATATCAATGTGGAAATTACCATTTTTTTAGTGAAATTATGTTTTATTAAACCGCTCTCATGGATTTAAAATCATGAGACCGTTTGAATTTTAAATTGATAGTATTCTAAAACGATTTATTGTTTCCATTGATATGATATGGTCTATCATTTTCTTAATCTTCAATATTTTTGGGTTTAGACTATCACTATTTGTTTGTTTGCACGTTTACCCAAGTCTTCTTCAATTTAGCTTGTTAGTGCTGCCCACTAATCCTTAATTTATATGTTCCTTTCCATCTTCAAATTAATTTAATTAAAAATTATATGAGCAATTAATTATCATTATAATGTCAAATATGTAATTTAAAATGACATGCAGAA
>NW_018193608.1:0-383 GCF_001263595.1 Phalaenopsis equestris
TTTTTTTTCTAAAATGGATTATAAGAACTTAATATTTTGTCGCTTTTTAATAAAAATCTTATTATAGTTCAAAGTATTAATCATTAAATAATAAGGGATTGTTAAAGAGTCCAAAAAGTCTTCGTGTTAATCTCTCTATCCCTTATAGTTTGAATAAAATATTCATATTGCTTATTATTCATTTAGCTAGAATTATCAGCTCTATTTTAAGCCGTTGGATAGAAAATAGTCTGCAGATAACTGGAATTTAGATAAATTTATTTATTAGACAAATTAAATGTATTAATAATTTTCAAAAGAATACTCCTTCTAGGTGTTTACACGCGTCCTGCATAGAGGAGTCGAATGAGAGGCCTCTTACATTACGTCAAAGTCATTTTTTT
>NW_018193609.1:0-383 GCF_001263595.1 Phalaenopsis equestris
ACTGAGGTCGGACGGTTGCATTTATATACTTTATAAGGTGAAAGGATAGATCTATTCTACTTTTTTGTGCCTTCTTTGATCGCAATCCTTGTTTTAGGTGATCCTTCTTGATGATGATATCTGATTAAGTGAAGAGAAGCTCATCCTTCTTATCGATGAGACATTACAAGGGTTTACAAGTGGACAACGAGTTGTTAAAAAAGGCTTACTCCAAGTTTGTTTTAACAATATAATGATCTTGAGACTTATGAGATGCAGGAGATTACTCATAGCATTCATGAGCACTGATTTTTATAAACTATGAGCAATTTTAGCCATTTTGTCGTTCCCTATGTGCACCAAACTAGTTGATATCTGACCAGAGGAAAATATGTTGAGATTTT
>NW_018193610.1:0-383 GCF_001263595.1 Phalaenopsis equestris
GAAGTCAATCAAACAATCTCCAATCCCAAAATGAATTCCATGAGTGTATCCAGAAAGTCAACTTTGCCTAGAGAGAATATCAATATTAATAGGCTTTTGAATATAAATTGATGGTACGAGATGTTAAAAATAAACTAATTTAAAAACTCTATTTCTTCTATGGCAAGTCCAACGCCAACAATGTTTTAAATCCGGACCGAATCAGACGTTTTAACTTGTTCGACTGTGATTTGGCTGAAATCTGACTCCACATCGAACCGAAAAGGGGTCAAACCGGTCAACTGGTTGGAACCTGTGGTCGAACCGGTCAATAGGTTAAATTGTAATTTCTTATCTCATGCCACATTTTTATTAGAAATCATAAAGAATTGTTTGAATCTTCT
>NW_018193611.1:0-383 GCF_001263595.1 Phalaenopsis equestris
CTTCTGTTGTTGAGTTGTCCTCTTTAGTGAAGAAGCAGACAAAAACCATCCTGAAAATTATTATTGAGCCTGCCCAGCAAGACCTCCATGATTTCTTTTCGTCTTCTCTCGAGGAGAAATAGGAGGAAGTCATCCTGAAATTTATCCCCGACCCTGCCTAGCAAGACGTCCGGGATTTTTTTCTCAGTCTTCTCCTATGGAGAAATAGAAGAAAATCGTCTTGAAACTTATCCTCGACACTGCCTAGTAGGACCTTCAGAACTTTCTTTTGAGGTCTTCTTTCGTGAAGAAGCAAGAGAAAGTCATCCTGAATGTGCAGCAAGACCTTCGGGATTTACTTTCGTGGTCTTCTCTCGTAAAGAAGCAGGAGAAATCATCCTGAA
>NW_018193612.1:0-383 GCF_001263595.1 Phalaenopsis equestris
AATCCGAAATTTAAAGTTATCAGGACAATTACAAGAAATTAAGTGAAAGGACCAATTGTAGATTTGAAGTTAATAAAAGCAGATAATCACATATGAAATGGAAATCAAGAACAATATTTTACATTTAGCTTATACCTGATTGAAGCAACAGAAAAGAGTTCATCATCCCTCCCCAAGGCCACAGTATAAAATCCTTGATAGTTCACCTGCGATAATTTTGACCTGAAAACGGTGCAAAGAAAAAGGTAAATCCGGTGCGAGTTCTATAAACTACATCGCAAGTCAAGTAAAATCACAGTAAGCAGTAAAGATTAGGGGCACTTACATATGTAGCACACAATTCTCATCTATTTACATCTCACACCTAAACTTTCATATTTACA
>NW_018193613.1:0-383 GCF_001263595.1 Phalaenopsis equestris
GAGTGTTGTATCATCTTCCTTTTGCAAGTGGTGTACCTGTTTCTTTCTTTAGAATAGGTGGAGGAACCTCCTTGTCAACCGAACATTGCCGGTTTGGAGTTCCCTTCGCTGTTTTCAGTTGGGAGAGCTGCTGAACAATGCCCATACCCTTCCAAATACTGTAGACCTCACCTAATTTCGTTTCCTTGCTACCTTCCCTCTAGATCTACTTCCAAAATACCTCTAGGACACTTAGAACTGTATCATAGGATTTGGCTTGAGTATGAGCCAAGTGCATAGCTCTATGTTGTGACGATGCGGTGTGACATGCATGCTTTGCTTCGAGCTTGTGCTTCATATGCAAGCGACTTATAGGGCCAACCTTTTCTTTTATAAGGAATATT
>NW_018193614.1:0-383 GCF_001263595.1 Phalaenopsis equestris
TGATATTTTTGAAATGATATAAAAATTTTTGTTTGTATGAATGTAAAAGAAAAACCAAATTAAAATTTACATATGTGAATACAGAAGAATTGGGGGGAATACATGAGAATGCCTAAAACAAGCTCTTTATTTTTTTCCGAAGTAGGAGTATTTTTATATTGTATACATAGCTCCACTAGGAAAGCTCTAAGGGTATTACTATGAAAGTTTTCTGACTAGATTCTCTTGACACTGTTATAAGTTTATCTATCCAAATCTCATAATCTTAACCTCATTCAAGGGAAAAATATTACGTATGGACAGCGCACGTAAATTTTACGTGTGGTGTCCCATTAGGACCGTTCAAAAATTAAAGTGGGCCCCATTCTAACAATAAAAAAAAA
>NW_018193615.1:0-383 GCF_001263595.1 Phalaenopsis equestris
GGGTAAAATATCACTAACTATATAGTTAACTATATTAGCATAACATGGAGCATGCCACTCTAAAATAGTGTATAATTGTTCATCAGAAATATTTTCACTTTTCTCCTCTTCAAAATTTTTAGAATTTTCATGTTTAAGCTTTGACAAAAGATTAGTAATTTAATTATTAGATCCCTTTTTATTTGTTATATTAAAGTCAAACTTCTACATCTAAAGGACCTATATAATTAATCTTGGCTTTGCATCCTTCTTCAGTATCAGATATCTTATAGCAAAGTGATCGAATGCACAATATATTTAGCTCAAATTAGATAAGATCTAAATTTAACGAATGCAAATACTATTATCAATAATTCCTTTTTAGTAGTAGTATAATTAATTTG
>NW_018193616.1:0-383 GCF_001263595.1 Phalaenopsis equestris
GTTACCGAGCCGTGCCATAAATCCCAAGCCCGTGAAGTTAAATCCACCTGTTAGTAAATCTGGGATTTACAGCCGAAATACGTGGAATCCAGATTACCAGCATCCGAGGATTTATTTTGTCCAAAATGACTGTTTGGCTGAATTTCATCTAAATCCTGCATAAAACCTGTTCTAAATTTGTTAAAAAACAGTCCCTTAGTGTCATATGAATTGTCAAGAAAGCAACAAGGATTTCGATAAATGATGCAAACCCAGGCTCAATCTTAAGAGCATTATCTTTTACATTAAAACACTCTAGTTTTAGCATAGTTGTTGAAAATAGTTTTGGATAAAAATTACTTGATTTCACTACTCACATGTAGAGTATATATATATATATATAT
>NW_018193617.1:0-383 GCF_001263595.1 Phalaenopsis equestris
TTCAGGCACACAACACACACACGCCTCTTTGAAGAGGCACGTCGAACTCTCACTCCAAGCCTCCAAACTCCTTTATATCCCCCCTAAAAGAGACACCAACCCCCCTTTTAAAGAAAAACCAAGCACCACCTCATTCCAAGAGAAACACATCTTCACTCTAAGAGATACCTTTTCACTCAAAGAGGCACACATTTTCACTTCAAGAGCCTTTCCAACTGTCTAGATTCATTTAATAACTTCATGGGGCATGCACAACTGCCCTGATTCTTCCAGAATAGCCCGAAATCATCCAAATCAACCCGAACCAACTTCAAGCTCTTCGAATTCAATTTCAGGGATTAAATTCAGGCAAATAAAAAAAAGTTAAACCGAAAATGTATCAT
>NW_018193618.1:0-383 GCF_001263595.1 Phalaenopsis equestris
ATTTGATGCCATAAGCTGCCAACATACAACGCCTGCGTTCAGCATCACATATTTCTCCTCTTAGAAGAAGGAAATAATACAAACACCCGTCACTGCCTTAGACCTCTCAAAACTCCTATTTTCTCCACCAAAAATATAATCAATAATTTATGCTTATTATATTGTGCTAATTTCATTAATAATTGTAAGAAAATGCACATTTATAAAACACGGCTCATAAGAAGCAATATGTCGGAATGAACCGCAAGGTTTTCTTTTAATTTATCTATGTGCATGATTTTCATGCAGAATTAAAATGATAAACTCCTCCTATTCTAATATTCCAACACAAGTTAGTTAAGAGTTCATGATGTTCCTCTAGATTTGTATTTTCTACATAATTC
>NW_018193619.1:0-383 GCF_001263595.1 Phalaenopsis equestris
TCATATTTAAATGTAGCACATAATTCTTAAAAATTAGTAAAATGTAAATTTAGAACTTCAATTGGTGCTATACTCTTGATTTCAGAATTATAGGGCATTAGTCATGTAGAACAAGAACTACGCATACATTACTATGAAACAACATAAAATAAAAAAATCACACAAACAATAACTTTTTTTAAAAGCAACACTATAATGTTCTTAGAATAAATCTAAAAATTTAACTAAGACTTTCAAAAAATAAAAATTTTCTGTTTATAAATTTCTTCAAAACTTTTGCATCTTTCCCTGATAAAGGCGCCAAAAACTTGATCCCGGTTTTATATGTCAATACGATTTATGCGGCTTTATTCTTAATTTTTTCTTACTTATATTTCTTACTT
>NW_018193620.1:0-383 GCF_001263595.1 Phalaenopsis equestris
GAGGGGACTTACAACTGACAAGCAGATGCCCGACCGACTAATCTGAGCACGCAGCGCTACACATATGCCTACTTAACTATGCATGAGTAAGTGTATTTCACTTTTTAGAAGTTAAAATGGTAATATTTTTGATGGTGTAAATGCAAAAGTAAAGTTTAGGTGTTAATATGTAAATATACATATGATTTGGGAACTTGCCTCTAGAAGTACTGCTTCAATCTCCAACGCCGATAGCTTGTAACCTCCGACTTTCATGATATCAGCATTAGAACCTGAATCATACATGGCAAGAAGCAAAGAAAAATTATATAAAATTGCAACTTACCTCATTTAGTGAAAATATACAATTATAAAGGTTTCATTAAAACATTAGACTAATGAAG
>NW_018193621.1:0-383 GCF_001263595.1 Phalaenopsis equestris
AAAAAAATATATCACTATTACCACTTTTTTAAATGAAGAATGTACATTTTTCATGCATGTGTTTAAAGCACCAATGTGCAATGTATGTAAATATGAAAGTTTTGGTGAGAGATAAGAATTGTGTGTTATGTATGTAAAATTCCCAAGAAGTTATGATTAACAATAGCATCACTGATGCATACTGTGTGGAGAACCAGATCTTTGGTTATGAAGCCATCCATGAGAACCACTTCGCCCTCTTTATCATAGAAAAGAATTCATCCCAAGTTTTTTTATCATATGAAAAGCAAACCAAAGCAAAACAATTATTCTCTTAAAAAATATCCGGATATATAATCAATGCTTTCACCTTCAGCACTTCAGCTCTGAGCATTCAATAACAC
>NW_018193622.1:0-383 GCF_001263595.1 Phalaenopsis equestris
AAAAAATTATTAGAAAAAGTCATGATTCAGAATTTGAGGGACATTTTGGAGTAGATTGTACTACATTTAAAATTTTGTAATCTGAATTTTATTGAACTACTTTATTTAAGAATGTAAACACATATGTTAAGTCTTGTGATCGATGTCAAAAAGTGGGTAATATTTCTAAACACGACAAAATGCCTCTAAATTTTACTTTAAAATTTGAAATTTTTTATGTTTGAGGTTTAGATTTCATGGGACCATTTATACCTTCAAAAGGAGAAATATATATTTTAATTGTTATTGACCATGTCTCTAAATGGATTGAAGCTGTAGCCTTACCCAAATGTGATGCTCAAAGTGTTACAAAATTCTTAATGAAAAATATTTTTAATAGATAT
>NW_018193623.1:0-384 GCF_001263595.1 Phalaenopsis equestris
AAAAAAAAAAAAAAAAAAAAAAAAAAGAAGAGAAACAGCAACAAACTTCAAGTTTGTCCAGATTGCAAGAAACTATACAATGCAAGAGCTCATTTCATTTCTTGAACATATAGAAAAATTTGGACGGAAAATGAGAACAAACTGCTGAGATTTATGTTTGTTCCATCACAATACCAAAGCCCTAAAAAGATGACAAGAGGAAGACATGATAAAAATAAGCAAATCGAAAAAATTGAAATAAATATTTTGATCTAGAAGGGGGAAACATTGAAAAAATGAATCAAAATACTAGCCAATCCAGATAAAAAAAGCATCATTCAAAGTAACATTAACTATGAGAGTCGAATGACTGAAGAGGAATCAAAAAGGAAAGAAGAGCTCACC
>NW_018193624.1:0-384 GCF_001263595.1 Phalaenopsis equestris
AGGTCAGGAGACGACTGGAAGATCGTCTTCAAGGCACGGGACAGACTTTATGAGTGGACCGTTATGTCTTTCGATCTGTCAAACACACCTAGCACTTTCATGAGATTAATAAAACAGGTTTTCTAATCTCGCATTGGAGTGTTTGTTGTTGTCTATTTTGATGACTTTCTAGTATACAACCAGTCAAAGGAGGATCATCTGCTTCACCTGAAGACAATATTCGAGGTATTGCGGGCTAAGCGACTGTATTCCCATTCGAAGAAATGTCACTTCATGACAAGCCTAGTATGTTTTTTGGATTCTATCGTATCTAGTGCAGACATTCAAATGGATCATGTAAAGATGGATGTCATTATCAGCTGGGTCGTACCACAATCATTCACC
>NW_018193625.1:0-384 GCF_001263595.1 Phalaenopsis equestris
TGATTGAATGTGATGAACACATGTTTATGTTGACTCCTTGTATGTACATGATTGGCTATGGTGAAGCACCTTTGTATGGTACTAATGGGGAACATTAGTGTATCCGTGAACGTAAATAAAAAAAGATATTGATATTAATATGCCTTAATCGATACAAATTTTTAGACATCTCTTGTGACGATTGCATAAGAATAAAATGATATTAATATAATAATGATATAGATCCCTATGAATAACATCATAAAAATTTTATATTGATTTATAAAGAAGCTAAACTGGAATGCATATTTTTTTTTCTTGTATTACTTTAGTTTAGAGGTATGAGTATTCATTGGTTCTTTAGCTCACATTTGTTTTAACTAACTTTTCAGGTTTAATTAAATT
>NW_018193626.1:0-384 GCF_001263595.1 Phalaenopsis equestris
AGTAAAAAATAAGGCCAACTCAAAAGATAAGTATCTCAACATTTTGATAAGTCACTCTCTTCAGTAGGCTAGCCGACCAACATAACAGATCGAACGAGGGACAATTGTATACCAAGCCAAACGAAGAATAGTTGTATACCTAGCCGAGCGAAGGATGGTTCTATGCCAGGCCAAACAAAAGACAACCCATTGCCGAAAAAATGAGAAGACAAGTCCAAAACTGAGAAAAAATCACGAATTAGCTTGATCGAGAAGTCTTCACATCATCCACATGTGATTCGCTCTGTTATCACCGAACGAAAAAAAATGTGCTGACGACCAAAAGTCATCATGATCGACCATTAAATTCATTATTTATATATTTATACATGTTGTAAAAATGAC
>NW_018193627.1:0-384 GCF_001263595.1 Phalaenopsis equestris
ATGCTTACTTTGACTTTATATATGCAAAAAGTAGAGGTTGTTTAATTCTCTAATTAAGAGAGTGTTAATAATATTTTGAACTAGATAATTTAGAATTATTTGTGCATACGAAAAATGTTCCAAGTAATCATCACAAGTGATGTCTTGCAAGCTAAAAAAAACTAGCTAGACTATAATTATGAGGATAATCTAACCCGGCTTGCAAGTTCACTCATTAAAATAACTCGAGTACCATAGTGAAGGCCCACTCTTAGATATATTAGCCAAGTTATATGGCCATTTGTTCAACATACAAGTGTTGTCATCAAGGGCAGAACTAATGTGGGAAGAGCTAGAGATACAAAATAAATGATATTTCAGAGGGGGTAAAAAACTAAATTGTCA
>NW_018193628.1:0-384 GCF_001263595.1 Phalaenopsis equestris
TTGAACTTATTATACTTTGTTCTAGAAATCATCCACTAAGACCTTTAGGGACTTATCAAGCCCTGACCTGAGGTTTGATAGATACACCTTCAACTGCTCTTTTTATTTTTTGTTCTTGTAAAATCTTATATATTGCAAAAGCTAATCTTTCAGCTGGAGTAGCTAGAAGATGACATGTATGCCTTTACTGTTTTATTTTTTTCTACCATTTTATTTACTACAATTTAATCTTACTTTAAAATTTTATACATGCTCGGTTGTAGATTTTACTTAATCTGCAAAACAAAACTATTTAAAAAAAATTAATCAACAAATTTCAAAATTAAATTAAACCCTTTTAAAGGGAATAATAAATCCTTTGAAATACAACTTCATAACACATCC
>NW_018193629.1:0-384 GCF_001263595.1 Phalaenopsis equestris
TACAGGTATACTACTATATTTTGATTGTTGACCATTGATCCCTAGGTGAGGAACTCCAATTGACATGATGAGACTAGGCCATATGGAAATGGGTGACTCACTGTAATTTGAGGGGTAGCTCACCTCTTAATAGAGGAGTTATTTAGGATGCACTTGGAGTATATCATGGTCAATCCCCATCCTCTTGATGAGTGTATCAGAGGTGTTTGTGTGATGTCTAGTGAGTAATTTCCCTCGCGTCGAATTGAAGGCTAGAGTTGGACTGATACCTTACCTCAACCTGATTGATCTTGGTTCTTGGTTTGGATGGTCTGTGTTCGGTTTGCTCCAGAAGATGGTTAATTGAGATAAGACTTTGGTCAAACGAGTCATTTGATCTTTCCC
>NW_018193630.1:0-384 GCF_001263595.1 Phalaenopsis equestris
TATAAAATGTGCATATAAAATATGTAATTTTAAGGTGGATCACAAATCTTTTGTGGCAAGCCCCAATTGGCCACGGGTGCCACTCAACCCTCCATTCTAAGCTTATTAAAATCAGCAAAGGGCCTCCCCCTTGGCCATGGCTATAAATCCCCCACCCCCCTCCCCCTTCATGGACAAAATGAGAGGTTGCCCAATTCCCTGGTGAAACCCTGCCAAATTGCTTCTAGAGCTTCCTAGAGCTACCTGGAGAGTTCCTAAGTTCAATCAACCATCTTCAGCCCCTCATTCTCACCACCTAAGTTCAATTTAACCTCTGAAATCCAATGCATGTTTGGCCTTGGATCCAAACTCCAAAAAACTTCCAATTGAGCTGCTCTTAAGCTT
>NW_018193631.1:0-384 GCF_001263595.1 Phalaenopsis equestris
AAATCGGACACAACATACATCTCTACATACATTATTCATATAAAATAATTTCTCAATTTAAGAGATTGGGTACATCATATTATGCATATGTATAATGCTATGATTGTAAAAAATCTGTGTTTCAGATATATAAATTTAAGGGAATTGCATGGCATGTCTCTTCCCCCATCTTAAGCCCGTGACAAGTATCCAATGACATTGGGAAGGGAAATCAACGTTGACCAAAGAGCCCCCAAATATCTTATAGGCAACAAAAATAATTAGGTATACGGAAGCAAGGAGTTTGCCTCAGCTTTGTAGACTTCAAACGAACAAATTTGCTAATAATCAAATAGCTTCAAACTGTTCAAATAATACACTTGCATCACAGATAGGTCGGGCTGC
>NW_018193632.1:0-384 GCF_001263595.1 Phalaenopsis equestris
AAAAAAAAGAGCAAAATTTGATGATGAAGAACATTTTCTGGCCTAATAACTAGTTTTGAGTGTTTAAGAGCTCTTTGATTGGGTGATGATCTTTCTTTATTAGTTGTAGTTTTATGATAATAATGTAATATTACAGTTTTATGATGTTGTAATAGTGAGTTTTGATTTTCTAGTGTGATATTAATTTATAAAGTATGCCCATATATGGCCATATGGCACTGCATGTTCTTTTGATGTTTTTTTGTCTGTTCTTTTGTTAGGATGCAGAGCCCTGCCTTTATCTGGAATTGAAGGAATGTTTTTATTTTCTGTTTTCTTTTTTAGGGGCATTTACATATTTACCATTCACTTGCTGTGTTTTTACCTTATATATATATATATATA
>NW_018193633.1:0-384 GCF_001263595.1 Phalaenopsis equestris
TCTGCCTCTTTCTCTCCGTATCTCTTCTACCACCAGCACCAATCCTCTCTTTCGGCAGGCACTGTGTCTTTTCGATGCTCGGCAACACCTAAGGTTTTTTTTTTTTTTTTCGCTTCCGCTTCTTCCAGTGTATCGTGACCGTTGTCCGGGAACAGCTTGCTTTTGGACTCCAAACATAATTTTTTTTTCCCTCCGCCGAGGTACAGCTAAACAAGTCAAAACGAGCTAGAGCGGTTGTTATCTCGAGTTTGAGAGTGTATTCAATTAATCAAGTTTGAGCTTATTCCTACGCATTTTAGTTAGCTTATGATTTAACTTGATTATTATGAAAGAGAGAAAATGACATTAATTCAACTAAGTGTTTAATAAAATGATAAATTACAT
>NW_018193634.1:0-384 GCF_001263595.1 Phalaenopsis equestris
CTTTTAGGTAGAACCACGTAAAACTTTTTATTGACTTCTCTGTTAATTTCATCTTATCTGTGTGTTGGATCTTCGTAGAACACAAAGACACTAATATATCATTTAATGCCACAAATTTACCAAGCACGCAAGTGTAATAATTTATCTGGTAAGAATTTATGGTGCAGTAAGATAAGCGTTTAAATGATCTAAATAAATATTCATATTAATTTCATATTATTATAAGATGAAATTATAATATGGCCCAGTGTAGCACACGTGACAGCGTATTACTGGGAGTTCACAAGCAGAGCTCCGTCCACACTCTGTATGAAAAATTTCTCCCTCCAACCACCCTTTTGATCTCACAGGCTGAGCATTAGCTACCTCCCTTTAGGTGCATCT
>NW_018193635.1:0-384 GCF_001263595.1 Phalaenopsis equestris
CATCGATCCACCGTCAAATCTCATTACTAATCTATATTTTATTCCTAAAAACTCCTAAATATTTAGAATAATATTCATAATGAAACTAATGATCCAATCTCACATAGGGCACTTCCAATTTGGCTCTGTCGATAACCAATCTCGAATGATTAGTAACTTCTCACCATTCAAATTCAACCTAATAATAAGAAAATTATTTCTTTTGTTTATTTTGTTCATATTCGTAAAGTACACACCCAAAATAACTCACGGTCCTTACAAAATTTTATTTTTATAAAAGGAGCTACATTTCTAATTTGATGACAATACTTGCGTCGTTACAAATCACAAGCTTTTACAAAATCAAGTGGTTTATCTCTTCGCAATTCTTCTCCCACTTAATAA
>NW_018193636.1:0-384 GCF_001263595.1 Phalaenopsis equestris
GCAGGAAAAAAAATATTATATTCGGATGAAGATTGGGTGCAGATATAATTTTTTTTTGGTTGTTTTGATCAAATTTAAGCATCAAAATAATTTCTGGATTGTTTAAATTAGGGTTGAAATTGTTTCTATAAAACACTAACAACTTAATTTTAAAATAATCAGAAATTATCTCTAAAATTAAAATAGTCCCATATAAATAGTTGAGCACTGTTTTGGCACTTTTAAGTGTCAAACTCATTTAGATAATTGTAAAGCATTATAATTTTAGCCTAACTGAACTTTTTTTACTTGAACGGGTTGTATATTGTCTTATGGGGAAGTGCATCTATAACTTTTAAATCTTATTTCATGTTTCTAGGCACATTAAGAATTTGACAAAAAAAA
>NW_018193637.1:0-384 GCF_001263595.1 Phalaenopsis equestris
AAAAAAAAAAAAATTGATTGTGGTTTTATGATCGTAAATTTAAATCGTATATTTTATGATTTGTCAATCATTATTTAAAAAAAAATTGGAAAAAGATACATTGAGAATTGAATCAGCATTAACAAATTGCTATCCTTAGTCAATAATTAAATTTATAGAAATCATGGTGTAATTAGAGGTAGATTACTTTACCCAGTAATGCATTCCGAGTTCAAAGATTACTAGCACTATTGAGAGAGGAAGGATGCCTCCCCCCCTCCCTATTTGGTCTATTTATAGGTTTCAAAAATAGTGGAGAAATACTCAAAATTCTTGAAAAACTGAACTCACATCCCTTGGCGTGTGACACGAGTCTGATTTCACGTATTCAATGGATGTCTCGTG
>NW_018193638.1:0-384 GCF_001263595.1 Phalaenopsis equestris
AGGGGAACCTCAATGACTTCCCAAATTATCCCCACTATTCAGCTTTACATTTTGGAAATGATGATATTTGATGTTTACTCATGCCATTTTTATTCTAAATCTAGGACTTACGTTGCGCGACATACGATCAATGCAGACAACCTAGAAAGATGAGAGGATTTACGCCGTACTGAATGAACTTCCTCGGAATCCTAAATAGTGTTAATGCTTATATCGCACGACGTACAATCATGTGAACGTCTAAAAGATTGTGTGGAGATTTATGCCGTGCTAGACAATTAACCTCGAAGTCCTAAGGGTTTATGTTGTTTAAGTTGATGAATGGTTCAGTAGAGGATCGCACTTCGCTCCATATTTTAGCCTTGATGTTTCCCGAAGGTTGAC
>NW_018193639.1:0-384 GCF_001263595.1 Phalaenopsis equestris
TTTTTTTTTTAAGTTTATTTGTTTAATTGGACAATATTTCTTGCACAAGAGCATTATTTGCAGACAAAGTAAAACACTTTTTAATATACAGCTTTAACAGCCTATATTTCTCAGTTCAAAATCATTAAGCACCATAAAGCAGTCACTTACTCTTTACATCTTAGCCGCTGCCTTTCAAAAGACACCCTCTTTACATCTAATCCACTACTTTTCAGAAGAAATATTAATGCGCACCAATGGAGGGAGCTTTGTGCCTTCTTTTGCAATGTACTAACAGATTAGTATATAATATTGGTGAACCGCAGCACCATGCATAATATAATTTCCTTGCACCTTCATGCTAATAATTATGATCATTTGAATTTATTCTTAAATTGTCATTAA
>NW_018193640.1:0-384 GCF_001263595.1 Phalaenopsis equestris
TACTTGTTGAACTATTCATAATATTATTGCATACTTCATAAAATTGGCCTCGAGCTTACCGCTTGTTTCTAGAGTGTTGGCTCTCATATGCTTGCTATTGATAACCTACCATAACATATAACCACAACCCCTAAGCTCTTAGTATGTTTGCTCCTTGATCTTTGAAAATTCATAATTATTCCCATTAAAAATGAAAATATAGAATATAAGTAGGCAACCTAACTAATCAAAGTCAACCATCATTTAAGTGAGGCCTTTTAACCATGCTAGGGCTTTCTTTTTCTTCTCTTTGGGGGCTACAATTATCTAGTCATATATTTCAGGCGTGTTAATTAAATCTTCCCTACATTGCTAGTTTTTTCTCCACAAGTCTTTATTTGATTC
>NW_018193641.1:0-384 GCF_001263595.1 Phalaenopsis equestris
TTTCTAAATCTCTAATTTTGAAGCCTCATTTAAAAAAGTTATTTCTATTATGCTTTAACAGACTATAATATTTCTAACTTTGATTTTTGAATTTTGTTTCACTATTTGGAATGAAGCAATTATTACAAAAGGTTTTAATATGGTTAAATGGTTGTACTGAAATTTATATCTGGATGAGTTTGGAAAAGCTTTGGAAATTTTTTTTGTTGGAAAGGCGTAACAACCCTAACTCTCATCTACCAGGATATTGTCAACCTTGGCCTAATAATCTCATGATTTGTCTGAATAGTGTAACTTCGTAAAAGGCACGAGCCCACTTTAGATTTTGGAATGAAACTCCAACCCTTATACCCAAAAGGTGATTCAATATTTAAGATTTCAACT
>NW_018193642.1:0-384 GCF_001263595.1 Phalaenopsis equestris
TTAATTAGAGAGATTAGTTGACTATTATATTTTATTATTCATTTTCTTTTCTATTGTATTATGTGTTTATTTCTTTCCTTACCAGTAAAGTCCTATAATGGGTATTTATGCTCCTCTTTGCATCAATAAAATCATGTCCTCTTATATTTTTTCATGGTATCAGAGCCATACCAATTTTCTTCGGTACGACGACTTCTTCATCATTCAATATCTAGTCCCTCTTCTTCGATGCTAGAGCTATTTGTTGCGGCGGCATTCTCGAAGGTGCCGCTCACACTATACTTACCTCCGGTGAGAAGCCTCAATCTATTCATGCAGATGATGGAGTCTTCTTCAAGAAATCATCTGGCTACGCAGACCGCGCTATTCCTCTACTCCTCTTAG
>NW_018193643.1:0-384 GCF_001263595.1 Phalaenopsis equestris
ACCATTCAAATTTCTTAATCACATAGAAAATATCATTATTTCAACTTTCAAAAATTGAAATACATATTCTCAACTATATGTAAGGTGAATGCATGTAAATCTTTCCTGTTTAAAATATAAAATAGTCTTATCATTATTTAATTATGATCTTAATACTAATTAATTTATGTATAAATAAGATAATGGAACAACAAAAAAAATAAATTACAAAAAAAAAACAAAATTCATAATATATTTTAAAAAAATTAAAATTATTTTTTACTGTAAAATTTTAAAATATGTGATAATATAAGATATACACCAATTTAGTAATGGTATTCTCAAACAATGAATGGCACAATGTGGTAAATACTTGAAAAAATATCGCACTATATATATATATAT
>NW_018193644.1:0-384 GCF_001263595.1 Phalaenopsis equestris
ATCAAACAAAGTTAAGTTTTGTTGAGAAAGGAATGCTTAGGTGGATGAGTGGCTTGACATTTATAGAAAAAATGTGAAATGAATATATCGGTGATAGAGTTGGTGTAGCTCCAGCGGCATGCAAGATTAGAGAGAGTCGTCATAGAAGGTTTGGTTGTTGGAAAATAAAAAGATATTATAAAAGGAAGAATGCTAAGAAAGAGAAGAGAAATACTTGTAAAACTCACTTTATTTCACTATTTTTCTTTTTGATTCTACTTGATACAAAAGCCATACACCATAACTATTGATGCTAGTGACACCCTCATTAGGATTGTGCCAAGACATTTAAATCATATTACTACTATTTACTCTAGAATACTCTTCTATCTTCAATTACAAAAA
>NW_018193645.1:0-384 GCF_001263595.1 Phalaenopsis equestris
GCAAGAGTTGAAAGCACACTAATGGCTCCAGATATGTTGGTTATGACAACTAAACCCATAAATGACACGGATTTATGAGATGAAGGGCCAAAATACACAAGGAGAGCCGCAACAGCTCCTCCGGCAACCAAAAACGATAAACTTCGAATTAACAACCACATCCGCAGGACCTGCAAATCAACAGATCAACTCAAGTTTACATTTAATAAGAATTTCTCGAAAAAAATACAAAAGCAAGCTTAATGGGGAAAAATTTACAAACATAAATGCCACTTAATTATCGTGAATTTAAATATCTAACACATAAACTTCAATTTTTACATACATCCGCCTTAACTGTGCATGAAAAACTGTATTTCACCT
Organism: Phalaenopsis equestris; assembly: GCF_001263595.1. Classification (NCBI taxonomy): domain Eukaryota; kingdom Viridiplantae; phylum Streptophyta; class Magnoliopsida; order Asparagales; family Orchidaceae; genus Phalaenopsis; species Phalaenopsis equestris. The sequence continues at coordinate 364 of NW_018193645.1, forward strand.
TTTTAAAAGTTAAAATGGTGG
>NW_018193646.1:0-384 GCF_001263595.1 Phalaenopsis equestris
TACTTGTAATGTTTGCATCAAGAAGGCATACCTCTCAAAGGGATACATCTATCTGTCTACACTAGACCCCTTAGATTAGTCTCATAGTCTTATAATTGTTGCAATTTTTTTTCGGTGTTTCTGTCTCATGTTGAACGCTCCCAATAAATTAATCTCTCTGAGCATCATGAACCATTTCTTAATAAGTGCTAAAATCAAATTCCTCTGCATGGGGGGCATAACCTGTCGAGGCACCTCCTTGATCGAACTGAACTTCATGTTCATGCTCACCATGCACAGTTCAGTACTAATAATTAAGTTAGAATCCCATGCAGTAAAGATCCAACTTAGCTTCTTTGGTTGGCAAACATGCTTGATTTTTATGCTTCGCACAAGGACACCGAA
>NW_018193647.1:0-384 GCF_001263595.1 Phalaenopsis equestris
TTAAAATCTTATTTTCGAAAGAAAAATAGCCGACATGCAGTGGGTAAGATCTTGTATGATTCATAAGGAAAAAATAAAAAGCAAGAGAAATCCACAGCACTAGCAATAAGCACATGAAATCAAATCAAATTAAATATATTGGAATTTGAAACTATACCAGAACTTCCCAAAATTTTAATTCATAAGTAATTATCCCAATGATTTGCATCATTCTAAATGGCCTCAACTTCCTTGCAGATAATTTAATAAAGCTCACCATAAGAATTCAGACATACCATTAGCTACATCATCTGTTCTGAACTGCACATGCTCACCCCCTACACACATGAACAATAGATTCATAATTATCACAATCAATAGTTAGCTTTTTCCAGACCTCTTACA
>NW_018193648.1:0-384 GCF_001263595.1 Phalaenopsis equestris
ACATCTCTAGGATCATAGACCCTAAAGAAAATGCTTGATTAATATGATAAACCAAATTGTTCAAGATGAAGCTTTAACAAAATAAGGGCTTAGATAGAGAGCTACAATTTATGGGAAGTAATTTAGAAAACTTAAGTTGGTGAATTTAAATTGATCATGTTATGTCAAAAGATTAATCAGGAACAAATGATTTAATTGATATAAGTTATAAGGAACCCTAAAATAGGAAGAACATTGGGTAAGAGAATTCTAGATGGAAAATGAAACTTTATAATCTATAAGGAATCCTAATAAATGGGCTAACCTAGACCTTGGGAATAATGTACCAGATCAAGATGCCCATGGCTTTCCATCATCTCAAGCACATTGGTATCCGTCCGCTAC
>NW_018193649.1:0-384 GCF_001263595.1 Phalaenopsis equestris
CAATTCCTTTGGCATAAGAATGTTAACCACCATGCAATGCATTACGTGGCTTATGACACCCTATGCAGACCATCTCACAGTCTCGAGCTTCATCCAGAATGGCAGTTGGAAGCATAGCACTCTTGGATATTATTTTGGTAAGGATTCAATTGACAGGATCCAACAAGTCCAGATTCATCGTGATCTTCGTGTGGACAGGATTGATCTCAATATTCAGCATTCCGGGAAGACCTTTATTGCACTGGCTTACGAGGCAACTTTTCCAAAGCATGGGGACAACCACGAATGGCTTGCAAACTTCCCTCCTAAATCCTATGTGGGAGGGGCTAAAGTAATAAATGACAAAGTGATATTTCAAGAGTGGTAAAAGATCAAATCGCACTC
>NW_018193650.1:0-384 GCF_001263595.1 Phalaenopsis equestris
ATTGAGGCTACACCTCTTGGACCAAGGTATGCACCTCTCTAACCCTAATTTTGCATTCAGGTTTAGAAGATTATGAAGAGAATTGTTACAACACTCCAATGTAGCTGCAAGGATATGTTCGTTTTGTGTTGATGAAGCTTTAGGCTAAAAAAATTATAAAATTTTAATGTCATACCAGTAAGATCTTAAATCTCAAAAACAAATGGCTCTTAGTTAATCTTCTCGCAGAGATGATGAACCGATGTCATCCATTTTTGTGTATAAAAAATAGACGGCTGTGATAGAGTCAGATCATTGATCTGTCCATAGTTGGCTTGTCATTGTTAATACTTTATTTTTAAAGTAATTCGATGTTTTTTTCTCCTATCCTTATAAAAAGTTCAA
>NW_018193651.1:0-384 GCF_001263595.1 Phalaenopsis equestris
TCCAGGTTAGGAAAATAAAATGACAAAGGTGAATGTTGAAACTATGGAAAGAAATCTCATTTAAATAAGGCCTACAAAACTAGTGATAGAGGCCAAGACAGAAATCTCTCTATAAATGTCTCCACAAGTGAAATCCAAGGTGATTCCCTGGTTTTATCCCAAGTTAATATTGAATCTTGAATAGTAGATTCAGCTGCCACTTTTTATGCATGTCCCAACAAATAGGTCTTTAAGAACTATACTCATAATGATTTAGGAAAGATATATTTGTGAGATAGCAAAACCTGCAATATTATACGAAAGAGTAATATTGATACTAAGTTTTTAAATAGAGCAGTCAGGAAGCTCATTGAAGTTAGACATGTTCCAAGTCAGGGTATGTGA
>NW_018193652.1:0-384 GCF_001263595.1 Phalaenopsis equestris
ACTTCCCAGTGTCTCTGTGCAATAATCTCCTCCACTGAAGTATTCAGTGTGTTGAATCCTTAATTATAAAGCCTTGCTCCTTAATTAGTCTCCTCTTCACAAGAACTTGAACAAATAAGTGCTGAGCATCAAAACTGACAAACTTCCCATATTGAAAATTCCATATCTAGTGATTTATTTAGAGTGGGAAGACGTAAAATCTGAAAAATGGTCATTTTCCTTTCGTTTTTCCCTCTTAAATATCTTTACGATTCGGCTTTAGAGAGTTACTAGAAAAAAAATCCCACCAAAAACCATCAAAAGCCGACTTTTGAATCTTCCTAAGTAGTTTCCGTCACCACGACACTTATGGCTCCGAACTGGCACTTTTGGCACCAACTCTCT
>NW_018193653.1:0-384 GCF_001263595.1 Phalaenopsis equestris
TTCCTAGTTTTTCTTCGCCCTTATTTTCTCAACACAGTTCATATAGCCTCTTGCAAAATATTACAACAGAAGTTCTGATATAAAATTATCTTAAGACTCCAATCACAATGCGTCCCGTGTATGATCCGGCCCCATCATGCAATAAACTATTTAGTTTTTTTTTTATTTTAGTAAGACCAGACCGTACACATGACGCATTGTGATTTGAGTTCTGATACAATTTTACGTCAGGACTTCGAATGTATTATTTTTTCTATAGTCTAGGCCCACTTCTTTTAACTATTGCTTTTCATAAGCTGCTATCAGGTCGGTTGCTATGCGATTTTATTTTTATTTTCAATATTTTCTTTTTGAAGAATATGTTCGGAAAGATTAGTAGAATAG
>NW_018193654.1:0-384 GCF_001263595.1 Phalaenopsis equestris
CTCTAAGTTGGAGATTGTTAAGTGTTGAGTATGTTTGCACGCCAACACCAAGCAGTTGCGATAGAAGGAGCCAAAATTGGGCGACATTGTAATTGGTTCTAGAGGGGGTTGCACCCCTGTGCCAGAGGGGGGCGCTTATGCACTAATATTCCTTCAACAAATGAAGTGCTAGAAAATCCAGCTCTAATTCGGGGTGCGGTAACACTATGGTTTTAGCCATTTTCATGTTCAAAAACATAACACTCAAAATTCTAGAGCATAGGAGGGGAGCGATAGCACCCATATTCATGACCCCAACCCAGCAAGTAAAAAGGCAATGCCAGGAGAGACGCTATGGTCCCAAGAACAATTTGTATGCAGTTAAGCATTTAAGCCTTTATTTTA
>NW_018193655.1:0-384 GCF_001263595.1 Phalaenopsis equestris
AGCTAAGATTTAATTTCAAAGAATGTAATAGACCAGCTAATTGGCTTTCTATATTAGCTAGTCAAATTGATGTTGCTTTAGTCGCTTACCTTCCTCCCCCTCCTCTCTTTTTTTGCTGAAGGGTGATCTTTTACATATTTCCTACCTTAGAATTGTAAACTCCTCTATTTCATCTACATAATGGATGGTTTTTGATAAATATATATGTGGACTACGAGAGCAGACAATGATGTACAACATATATTCCGTATAGCCAAATAGCAATTGTGTTGGACCAATGGGATCCAAAATGACATGCGAGTAGCAAAAGATTCCTAAAGTTCAAAATGTAATAATCAGTTGTGTATAATGTTAGAACTAAAAAAAAATCACATTCAATTTCAA
>NW_018193656.1:0-384 GCF_001263595.1 Phalaenopsis equestris
CCATCAAGTTATGAATTATGGTCTCTTTTGAATTTGAATCATTAAGGGCACATCACTACTTAGTAGTTGTTTTTATTTTACACTGTAAAACATACAGATGATTATGAATCCTAATATTTTAGCGGGAGCAGCGAGAAGATGATAGGTACATATTTACGATTTATTTATCATCATTTTATTACTAAAATTTACCACTGCTTTAATATTATATCCATGTTTGGTTGAAATAACTTTCAAAAATCAAAATAAATGATTTTAAAAATGAAGATAAGATTTTTCAAAATTAAACTTAAATGCTTTCAAAATAATAAACAACATAATACGTTCTTTTGAATTTGCGAAAGTCCGTCGGATGAGATAACCTATGGTAGCTAACGAGATCTC
>NW_018193657.1:0-384 GCF_001263595.1 Phalaenopsis equestris
ATTCTTATGTATTTACATATCTCACCCTTAAACTTACATACTTGTAAGCATAGATGGTCTCCCATAGCTGCTCATCTGCCTCGAAGGACTGATAATGAGATAAAGAACTACTGAAACTCTTGTCATCATTATGCTTAATAAAGGACATCATATGATGCTAAAATATTGCATTCGTCCGCCGTGGTGAAGGAGAGTCGATCGGTCAATCACGAACAAGAATTCCTTGTTGCGCCCCGATCGGCCGGGCCTGTCGGCGTGACCTGATCGTCATCTGGGCCATCTGAATGCTATGAGATTTGTGTTTAAATTTGAGTAAATTTACTTGTAAAAAAACGCACACCACATATTCTAAGGTTTGAACTCTTGAATTGCCTTATATATATA
>NW_018193658.1:0-384 GCF_001263595.1 Phalaenopsis equestris
TCACTGAGCAAGAGGGTATTTTTCTTTTCTTTTTAAATCTTTCCAGGGATTGATATGGATTTTTAAAGTTTAAGCATTTAAAATAATTCAGAAAATTAATATTTTTCTACTTATCCAGGTGGTGCCACCTCAAACTACATTGGCTCTGAACTCACACGCGACACACTCCTATTCGCTGTGCTTTCCACCTTGGCATGTCACGTGACTTGCCTTCTTGCACCAAAAGTTGATCCGGCTCGATCTCCTCATCCACTGGATACACGTGTGATCGAATGGCTCTCCGTTATCATCCTAAAGTGACCTAACCTGTAAGTCGTTCACACTAAAATCTTAAAATCTCGAGCTAGAATCAACCAAATTGCATGGGGCTTGTTTCTAAACCTT
>NW_018193659.1:0-384 GCF_001263595.1 Phalaenopsis equestris
ATAAAATAGGGACCGAACGAGAGTCTACGGGCATATGTTACAAGGTTCAAGAAGAAATGCTTGAGGTTCGAAACTTAGAGTCAGCAGTTGCCAAGGCGGCACTTGCACAAGAATTGAAGAGTCCTCAGTTCTGATACTTTTTGGGTTTACGGAAACTCGAAACGTTGATTGAACTATTGAAGTTAGCCGATGACCATATTGAGGTTGAAGAGTATATGAACCGGCCGATTTCCAAAGGTAAGAAATCAGATCAACAGTTAGGCAGGAACAACTTGAATGATGATGGAAGGAGAGAGAAAGATGGTCCTTGTCCGGATCATGAGAGAAGCCGCTCCTCCCGATTGATTTATTCATGAGATGGGAGAGGGGAAGAAAGCAGCGATC
>NW_018193660.1:0-384 GCF_001263595.1 Phalaenopsis equestris
TAAGTCACCATCGGAGAATGTAAACTTTGTTGGTCCTTCCAACAAATAAGCCTCGTTTTAAGAAGTACCAACAAGTTGAGCTAGACATATTTTAGGATCCAAAATAGCTTTTATTAATGACTCCCTCATTTCCTTAGAGAGGCATGAGGGCATCATAGATGCTCAATTTTGCTGATAATTTTCTTAAATGGGCTAGAATGTTGTAGTCCACCTTGTTATACGACTTGTCAATATTTTTTTGAGTTACTCTTTCTTACACCGGTGGAGCTGCATTTTCCAGCACAACCATTTTTTTTCTTTCTCTTTAGGAGCTATTATTGAAAGTAGAACTTTCCTGCTCTGTAGATGGATTTTAGTTACTTCTTCTTGTTCTTGTGTTGAAGG
>NW_018193661.1:0-384 GCF_001263595.1 Phalaenopsis equestris
GGGGGGGGGGGGGGAGCGCACACAAGCTTGTACTCTCTCTGACCAAAACTCTAGCTACCAGTTCCTGTACCTGTCGGTGTAATTCCCCGTACTCTGTCAGTCTCGATAAATAGGCAAACATGTTTGGCAACACTGATCTGGGAATGAAATTTATGACATGTTGAAAGTCCCTCAATGGTGGCAATCACTTTAGAATGTGTTAGCCATCATGTCCAGAAAGTCAAATAGTTGTGGATGCATAAACTCTAGTATTTCAACTTCTTCCTCGATTCTCTCTTACATGACTAAATTCATTGCCATTGAAGCCTCTCGTACCGACTGCATAAAGGTGGCTCGTGGGGCTATCATCTCCTCTGTGATGTCTACTCTTCTTACGCCCCTGAC
>NW_018193662.1:0-384 GCF_001263595.1 Phalaenopsis equestris
TGCACTCAGCTTGACCTTCTGATCAATTGGAGAGATTACATGTTTGCGTCCTAGCATACATGTTTATGTAAGGAGATTTAGTACATATTTTCTCTGGGATAAGATCATCCCCTCATGTCCACGAATCACTTCAATCAAAAGAAAATATCAAATTGTCCTAGATCCTTTACCTCGAATTGATTACCCAAGCTTCCCTTTAAATGAGCAATCTCTGTCTCATCGTCACCGGAGATAATTATGTCATCTACATATATAACAAGTATGGTAGTGTGACGTTCATATCGTCAAAAAAACACTGCATGGTCTGCATTGATCTGTTGATCTCATGTTAAAAATTGTCATTCTAAATTTGTCAAACTAGGCTTGAGGAGACTGCTTCAAGCC
>NW_018193663.1:0-384 GCF_001263595.1 Phalaenopsis equestris
GAAGGTATCATGAGAAGTCCAAATGTTAAGAAATTGATATCTAGATATTGCAAGTTTATCAATAAAAGAAAGTGTGAGAAGAATAAGATTATGATCTGAGCAGGCATAACTTAAGTGCTGGACTTTTGAAATAAGGTAGTAATTAAGAAAAGCAGAGTTAGCCAAGAAACAATCATGCCTTTGTAGAAGAAATCCACTTCTCCAAGTGAACGGTGATCCAGATAATCGAAGATAAAAAAGACTAGCTCCTGCAATAGAATTACAAAAGTGATTAATAAGAAAAGTATCACTTCTACTTCCACCTTTTTTCTCAGTCAGTTTCATAATCATGTTAAAATCCCCTCCCACAAATAAATTCTCAGTAATGGATCCTCCCAATGTCTT
>NW_018193664.1:0-384 GCF_001263595.1 Phalaenopsis equestris
GAGAAATACTCCAACTAAACCGGCGGTCCACTCTTTGCCTTTTCATCATCAACATTCAACACCAACTATAAAATCAAGCAATCCCCCTTTCCCTGGCAAGACGAAAATGAACGAAATTCATGGCGACATCCTTATGCAAGCTCTTGGGCACCTGGACGGCCCATCCCTCGCTTCGGCAAGCTGCGCTAGCTCCCACCTCCGCTCCCTGGCCTCCCACCCAGACCTCTGGCGCCGCCTCTGCCTCTCCACCTGGCCCTCCCTCAACCACCCCCTCCTCCTCCCTCTCCTCAACGCCTCCCCCAGACTCTTCTTCTCCGACGCCCATCCCTTCCCCGCATCCTCCTCACCCTCCCATAACACCAACCTCCCCGACAAACTAATCTC
>NW_018193665.1:0-384 GCF_001263595.1 Phalaenopsis equestris
AAATAATAAATTAAAATTTTACAATTACATTACACTTTTAGCATTTTATTTTTATCTTCCAAATCATAATCTTCATTTCTCTAAATTCCCTCTTTTCATAGCTTGAATATATCTACTCATTTAAGAAAAACATGTGATAAAGGTATCAAGTTTGCAGATATGAAAGTTTTGGAGTTAAATATGTTAAATTGTGAATACATAAGAATTGTGTTAAAAATGAAAGTTCAGGTGTTAGAACAAATGAAAGTATCTTATTAAGAAAAAAAATTGATCATAGCTTAAGTGATTGATTTGACTCAATAATATATGAATCGAGCAGTATGCATGTAAATCTCCCCTGATAAAATAGAGAGAAAATAGAGTCGAGGAAAAGAAAGTTTTAAG
>NW_018193666.1:0-384 GCF_001263595.1 Phalaenopsis equestris
AAGATGAAATGCAAATTTTGCAGTGTTGATAGGTTTCAACTAGACAGATTGAAAATATTTTCTAGAAATTGAAAGGTTGAGACTTACAATCCAATGACGATGTATCATGGAAAGGCCTAAAAAGAGGTTAACTTACTATGGGAAGAAGATGTACCTTGGGGTCGAGATTGGAAAATCATTGAAGAAATTATGTTTAATTTGAAAGGTTGGATTTGAATGGTTTAGTTTAAAAGGCTTAATTTGAAAGGTTTGATTTGATTATTTTGATCTCAAGTACTTGAATTCAAATGTTCGATTTCAAGGATTTGACATCGAGGATGTGATTTGAAAGGTTGAAAATTAATTGGATTGATTTGAAAAACTAAGTTTGGCTTGAAGGTAGAG
>NW_018193667.1:0-384 GCF_001263595.1 Phalaenopsis equestris
TATTTATGAAAAATATTATTTCATGATACGAGTAAGTTGTAGAGAAATTTAGTATATTTAAAGGTCATAATTGAAGTAAAGAAAAAACTATAAAACATGTAAAAAATTTAAATATTTTTAAGGTTAAAATTTTAAAATCTAAAATTTCGTTTATGCAACGCTGACATTGCTCCGTTAACGCCAAAGTTGTCGTTGATGTGATGACTTGATTTTTATTTTTAAAGGAGAATATGAAGAAGAATTTATAGAAATGTCTTAAAAAAAAATAGACAAATTTAAAAGAGAACTCACAAGATAAGGTGAGATGGGAGGGTTAAGTTTTAGGAGTAAGTGGATGAGATAACAAGTGGGGGAAATTTTTGTTTGGAAAATTTAGGGTCCGTT
>NW_018193668.1:0-384 GCF_001263595.1 Phalaenopsis equestris
GGACCACTGTCGCAAGCCGCAATTGTTGTCAGATCACCATTGTCCAACTGAGGTCGTGCCACCACCAATAGTGACAATAATCACATAACCAATTATCTTTTTAGAAATGCATATTTCATTATTTTCCAACATTTCAGACTAAATTTTGGCATTTTCAAAATTCCATGACATCCAAGATTAAATTGGGATAATTTAAAATGTAAAATATACTCATTCCAATGTGCAAATTTTTGGAATATCTAAAATGATGATAGACACTTTTCCAATGACTTATATTTTTGAACAACGCAAGCATCAATGTTCGAGAAGAGGGGGGCAATTGATTGTCGTCAAAAAATTTTTATGATCAAGTGCAAATCTTAATTCATTTTTTATTAAAAAAAA
>NW_018193669.1:0-384 GCF_001263595.1 Phalaenopsis equestris
TCCTGCTTAATACTGTTCACATCCCACTCAATTTTGGACATCTGCTACTGTTTTCCTACAGCTGGGAACAGTTTCTCCTTGGGTAAAAATAAAAAAGATAGGCTGAAGGAAATCTTTAAAAGGGCTGGCACTTTATGATATTGGGTTTCTGGAAATGGAAGCACAGGGCAGTACATTCCCTGTGAGGAAACATTGGTGTGCTTGAATGAGTTTTCAGCTTTATTGGCTTCTTTGTGACTGGCTTTTGTTGATGAAATAACTGATTATTTTACTGTGATATATTAATGTTTTACGAAGAGTTTATTAGTGGCAAGAAAGAGAAATAAAAAAAGAAATCAAAATTAAAATTTTGAGCTAACATTTAGTTGCTTGAGTGCTTTATGG
>NW_018193670.1:0-384 GCF_001263595.1 Phalaenopsis equestris
AAAATCCCAAAACCATACCAAACTAACTAGTTTATGAAAATCTACACCCAAAATCAAACCTACCTAAATTAGCTTGATCAATATTTTACATTTAATTAGGCTTTATCAATTCAGACATTTTTTTTCCTTGCCCGCCATAAATCTAAAGCATTTGAAAGAGTAGTGTCAAAGTTGTCCATAGTGTCATTTTAATCCCAAAGTTTTTAATAGTGTCAAATTAATTTTCAAATTTTCTTAGCGGACAAAAAAAAATCCTCGGTTTAAAGAAAAAGGTTAGTGTTTAAACCCATATAAAAAAAGTGAGGACTAAATTGGCAAATTTATATAGCATGGGAATCAAATGGTCCCCTGCTAAAAATCAGGAATTATTTTGGCACTTTCCTA
>NW_018193671.1:0-384 GCF_001263595.1 Phalaenopsis equestris
AAAAAAAAGAAAGAAAATTTATCAGCGTATTTAGATACAATTTTATTCATTAATTAACAAAGGAGCGATCCAAATGAAAATGACCTGCGGGGGAGATCAGGAATGGTGGTAAAGCGGTGGGCTCGCCGGGAGGGATGGCGACGAGGAGCTGCTGCTTGGTGGCACGCTGGATGGTGCCCGGGGGAGCGCTGCTTTCTGTTTGTGCTGACAAACGGAAAAGGAAAGAGGAGAAGGAGAAATAGAGGAGAAAGATGGAGAGGCTGAGCTCCATAATCGAGTTGTTAGCTGCTACAAAAAAGTTCAATTGTGGATCAGAATGCATGGGATGAAAGGGTCTTATATAGAAAATGTCCAGATAATGGAGATAATTTTGTGTATGTAAGA
>NW_018193672.1:0-384 GCF_001263595.1 Phalaenopsis equestris
TTTAAATTAGATTTTGACATTGGTTAGTGAATTGTGTATGAATTGTGGTGTTTGTGTGTGTTGTGTAAATTGTGTGTAATGTATGTAAATATGGTGTTTATATGTATTATGCGAATTATGGTGTGTCAAAGATTGAAAGCTCCTAAAACTAAAGGGTCTTCTTAGGGCATCCTCAATCCCTATAGGAACTCAACCTGAGTTTTCATATGTTGGTTTCGATCGACTCAACTAAACGATGAAGATTTGAAACCACACATATGAGACTACAAAGAGTTAAGAGGCGGCTTGAATTTTCTAATTGATGTAGGTTCAGACACTAGCCCTCAGGGAGGGTCAACACAAAAGTCTTGTGGCTAGATTCTAGGCTCTAGAGAAGGAAACATA
>NW_018193673.1:0-384 GCF_001263595.1 Phalaenopsis equestris
AGTGACAATGTACAAGGGCAGCTCCACTGGCACTTGCGTGTAAGTTAAATAATTAAGGGTTCTCACATTATAGACGGATGTAAGAAAAGAAATTAGTCCATAAATAAGAATTAGGATATAAATTTGAAATATATGTAATCTTGCAGGTAAATTAATAGAATTAGTAGATAATATGATTCATACGAAGATTCAAGAAACTAAATGCGTTGAAAAAAATTACAGAGATTGATAGTATACGTTTTAAATTTTGAAAGTCATGTATGAGTCAAACTAGAAATAACATGTGTAATTATAGATCAGGGTTTGAAAGATAATGTTATAAAATTAGTAGAATTAAATATAGAATGATAGCTCTAAAGATTGTTGTTGATACTAAGATTTTTA
>NW_018193674.1:0-384 GCF_001263595.1 Phalaenopsis equestris
AGACATTTGACCTTATGGGTTCTTCTGGATGACCTGTTTATCACTGTTGGTTGGTTACATGTGAAATCCTAATAAAGGCAACCAAGTTCCTTATTTTCAATGCTACAGTTTTTAAGTTTTTCCTGGATGGCGTTCTTTATGATATGCATATATGACACAAATGAGCTTGGTATTACATGAGGTAAAGACAAACAAAAACTCTTTTTTTTTTAAAGTTTGGTTGTTTTCTTGTAGTGCAGATTCCTTGGTTGGTATACTAAGTCCTCTGAGACGTAAGACCAGCCCAAAACTATAATTAATTACTTCTTTTATCAATTTATACTAATGTTATAAATAATGGATGCTCTTTTAAAGTATTCAGGAAAGATGAGCACTATGATTTCA
>NW_018193675.1:0-384 GCF_001263595.1 Phalaenopsis equestris
CGAAGGATGTCCTTCACTTCACTCTCTTTGTACATCTTAAAAACAAGGACGTGATTGTCCTTTGGAATAATGTGTCTCCAATAAGAAGATATTGGGCAACTTTGGACTTGAATCTTTGCATATTTGTTACTGCTTCATGAATTTGGCCTAATTTAAAAAAGTGGACATAAGGTTTTACTCAAATTTTTGCATCATTCACTTTCATTTCCATTACTTGCGGCTCATCAATAGATGGTTGAAAAAGCTTATATGGTGCTTGCTTGCCAACACACATATTTTGATAAGAGGTCAGCCACTTGATTCTCTTCTTATCTGACGTGCTCAATATAGAAACTTATGAACTTGTTAAGTTCCATTTTTTACTTTATTCAAGTCTATGATCTT
>NW_018193676.1:0-384 GCF_001263595.1 Phalaenopsis equestris
GTGCAACCCGACCCTCTTTCCAACACCGCATATACATCTGCTCATCTGATTGACACTGTTCCTGATGAAGAACATCATACCCAAGTTGTTCTACCCCTATATGCTGCTGCTTTTGAACATTATTCCAACTGCTGGTTTAGAGCGTGGTACTTTGGAGTCCCATTAAACATCTCCCCATACTACAAGTGTTGATCCAAACGTGTCTATACCACTCATTTTTATTGAAGAAGACTCACATGCCAAGACACTTGAGGTGCTCCTTTGATCTAATAAAGGATCAGCTGGTACAACAAGTAGTTGCTTTCAATATTCAACAACCCACACATGTCCAACACACTTTTGACCAATCCACTGATCAGATGAGTCAGTCTTTGGATGAGGAAT
>NW_018193677.1:0-384 GCF_001263595.1 Phalaenopsis equestris
AGGGAAAAGGGGTCGGTGAGTAGTAGTGAAGGAGTTCAAGTTTAAAACACCACCTCAGAGCAGGATACAACCAAAGCATCACATGTCGTTGGTTACACATCAAACAAGAGGATAGAGACTCCACACAGGAGATTAGAAAAAAACACTAGTAGAACTGCCTCCACTACTACTTCTACACAAGAGTAAATGGGTGAAAAATACAAGAAGAATCGAAAACACTCTTCCCAGAAAAGATCTGGTGTGAATAGCTCAACAGGATTGCGAGAATTCGTGATCCCTCCCCCGGTCTTGGGTTCTCGAGATCGTTTGTCCCCACTCTGCTCCGCTTCGTGTAATTTTATGGAGCTTCGGCCCCCACGATTTCAAAGCGCCCCTCTTAAGACC
>NW_018193678.1:0-384 GCF_001263595.1 Phalaenopsis equestris
GTATGATATGAAAATTTTGACTGTATAAATTTAAAAAACAAATAAATGGTATGCATGTAAATATCCCTTTTAATAACTATAATGCATGTTCTTAAAATGTAATTATTAGATTGGGGATTTATGTTTGTTTAAGAGAGAATATTGGAACTGGGGGTAATGTGGTAAATTGGTGTGGCACAGGGGTGTTTTATTGCGGGGCGCCGGTCTTAGCGCAGGAGCTGAGTAAGCTCTGCTACGAATTCAACCAGAGAGGCGTGACCAAGTTCGAGTTCCACAAGGAGCACTTCTGACAATATATCATACACTGCTCGACCCGTACATACTGATTATACGTTTAGGGTAAATTAATTGTATAGCACAGATTTTTTTTCTTTTTTTTTTTTT
>NW_018193679.1:0-384 GCF_001263595.1 Phalaenopsis equestris
CTCTTTAGGACCTTAAAATTGTAAATTTTTCTACAAAAAACCTAATTAAATTTTCAAGTTAAATTAAAATTTAAGATTAAGAGATTCATAATTTTTCAAAACCTGTAATTTACTTTCTTACATGGCCTTCGAGCCGGTTTTATAACAGGTTGCATAGCATGACATTCACTCATCATAAAATAGGTTGTTCACAATATCTAAAGACCTCTCTAGATAACTACATCATTTGCATGACCCTAGGAGAAGCCACCGTGCTTCTCCAACCTGACTGACCTAATATAGATTTCTTCTTAGGTGATTGCCTAGTGTACTTAGGTCATTAGAAGGGTCCCCAACTCAAACAGGGTGTAAGTCCTTTTATTGGGAGCATTTCCAGATTTGTAG
>NW_018193680.1:0-384 GCF_001263595.1 Phalaenopsis equestris
CCTCTTTACCCATAGAAATCAAACCCTTGCTTAATTTTGTCACAATCCTTGTAGATAAATGTTATTCCATCACTTCCTAACACTAATTCAAAATGACAACACCAAAAGAACACCATCAAATTGGATCATTGATCATCCCATAATGAGATTTGATATGCTTATTGTGAAGACATTAAAGTATTCATTGATTGAAAATTTCTAGGTTGTAATCCTAAAAAGAACAAACATATGAGAACTTTATATATTTTGTATTGCATGTTACAAATGGTTTGACACCATTATTTGACTGTTTTGTTTTGACTTATGATCTTATAATTTAGCTTGGTTCTAAACAATGCCAACAAAGGTTTATTAAGTTTTTACTCATATTGCCTTAGTTTTTTT
>NW_018193681.1:0-384 GCF_001263595.1 Phalaenopsis equestris
ACGCAATCCATTTTCAAATCTTCCTTACGGTATATCGTAAGTGAAAAGTTTGTCATATTAACTGTAGGATATAATCATAAATAGTTTCAATCGACCATTTCAATCAACATCTTTAGCCAAAATGATCATTCCAACTTAGATGATGTCAAATTACTTCGTCAATATTTCCATAATGAATTTATTTATCTGAAAAATAAATATCTCCTGGTTTATAGGTCTGCTTCATAACCTTCTTACTATAAAGAAGTACATTGGTGGATTTATTCAATTCTCTAAAATAAGGGTCAAGCTATCTGTTATAAGAATGGAAAAAGAGGTTTTGTTATGCATTTGCATTGAATTGTGCTAATTAGAGCTAGCTTTAGCCACATTATCCCAATAATA
>NW_018193682.1:0-384 GCF_001263595.1 Phalaenopsis equestris
GCCAAATTTGATCCATTCATTCTAACACACCAAACTAGTCATACATATTATTTTAGAAACTTTGGTGGAGCAAGTGATAAAATTAACTGGGCAACGATCATTAAGATTAGACTTAAAGTGACTTGATGTCCAATTTACTATTGAATTTGATTAAAGAGCAAGAAATAACTAACTTTTATATTCTTCTTTATTCCATTAAGCAAGGAAATAACTTAAAATATGTCACTGGTATTTATGAAGAAGCTAGCTACGATTTGGATTAGTTCAATGATGGCATAGATGAAAAATTTTTAATTTATCCTTCACTTACTCATTTGATAAATTAGAATAAGATGGCTACTTGTAGGTTTTATCTTTAGAAATATGTATTCTAGTTTTTTTTTT
>NW_018193683.1:0-384 GCF_001263595.1 Phalaenopsis equestris
CCAGTCGGCTGATTGTTTGATGGAGGTTGGTTGTCGATCGGTCAGCTGGTTGGCCATTAGAGAGTGGTGCTCGGTCGGTCAGCTGCTCGTCCGTGGAAGGTTGGTGGTCGGTCAGTCGATAGATCGTCCACTGAATAGTGGTAGTCAGTGGTCGGCTGGTCATCAGCTGGACGTTGGTGGTCGGTCGGTCGTATAGTCATCCCCTAGAGAGTGGTGTCTAGCCGGTCGGCTGGTTGTCTGTTGGAGATTGGTGCTCGACCGATCAGCTAGTCGTCCACTAGAGGTTGATAGTTTGTGGGTTTAAAGTGGTTGATATTTTTTTCATACATGAAGCCCTGGAATCTCTTATTTCTTCGAAGCAAATTTGCAATAAAAATGAAAAAA
>NW_018193684.1:0-384 GCF_001263595.1 Phalaenopsis equestris
TTTTTTTTATTCGCTAGTAGGGTTCGTTTGTCATGTTAGAGAGAAATGAATTATGTAATGCTTTTTTTTGAAATATTTAGGTAAATAAATTTTCATGGTTGATAATATCTCAATTCTCATTAGCCCCTGCTGCTTCCATCAGATTATTTTATCATATGAGGTTTTATATGCTTCTATAACTCCTAAGGTGGAGATATGAAGCATTTTAATTTAATCTTTTCGGCATAGCTCTTATATTTAGTTGATGAGATTAGAACCTGTGTATCATGATATGTTGCACCCTTATGCTTTACAATGCAGAACTAGATTGGAATAGAATGGTAGAATATCCTAATTGGAAGATTCTAATGTTTTGAAAAGTGTGTGGAAAAGCATTAACAATGA
>NW_018193685.1:0-384 GCF_001263595.1 Phalaenopsis equestris
AAAAATATTTCAACTATTCACAATAGTGTTTTCATAACATTGGAAAATTGATACAAAATAATTTAGATCAGATTGCAAATTTTATTTTTTTAATAAGTTATCCTTTTGGACAATTATAATAGTTTGAATAAGTCTATATTTGAATTTGGATGAGGCTAGAATTAACCTTACTCTTTTTGAATCCATATATACAAGTAATAGAGGTATGGTTTGTAATGAGCAAATATTTGAATAAGAAATTATGTACTATCTTTTCTCTCATGCTTTATATTTTTATCTTCTGTTTCCTTCTCATTTCTCTTTATATCATCTTAATCTCTTCTACTTCTTTTTCTTCTTTTCAAATAAAAAATTTTATTATTATTATTTTTTTCATTGGCCTTT
>NW_018193686.1:0-384 GCF_001263595.1 Phalaenopsis equestris
CAACCACAACATCGGGATCGTGTCATTGTTCAAGCCAAACTAACCTACAACTAAAGGCATTATTATTTATGTGAGTCAACCTAAATTTGAAATCAAAATTTTCAATATAGATTCAAGCAAAATTTAAGTAAAAAATGTTTGATTTCAGGCCAGTTTCAAATCGACTTTTGTTCTATGAAATTAAAAATATTTTTAAAATCAAATCAAAATTACTATAAATATATATGTATTTAATATTTATTTCTACCATATGATTATGAAATATAATATATACAAGGCTATACGCATATATTAAGCATATATATCAAAACTATGTATATGATATATAATCATGAATGGAATATATACATTTTATCTATCTATCTATCTATCTATCTATATATA
>NW_018193687.1:0-384 GCF_001263595.1 Phalaenopsis equestris
TTTTTTTTTTTATTTAGTGGATCTGTCGTGTGATGTAGCGCAATTTCATTAGAGTACCGATGCAGATTATATTTTTCCCATTAATGGTGACAAAGAAGGATTAAAATTAAAATTTATTTTAAAATAGAATATTACAATTTAACTTTTAGAATTACAATTTTTCAAGTGAGATGAGATGTATATGTAAATATTAAAGTTTGAGGGTTAGCTATGAAAATATAAAAGAATTGAGTGGTATGATAAAATCTTTGTTTAATTTAGCTCTCAACTGATTTTTATTTTAAAGCATATCAAATCTTTATGAAATGAGTGATCCCCCCACTACATAGCCTTGTGAACCATCTTCCCCTTTTGATCGTGTGCACGATCTTGCCTCGTCGCCTT
>NW_018193688.1:0-384 GCF_001263595.1 Phalaenopsis equestris
TTTTTTTCTCTTTCGATTCAATTTTGACTGATTTTATGGCTCTAGCGTTTAGAATATTATTAGCTTAACTTAATTATTTTTTATTTATATGATTTAATGTAGAGTATATTAATTAATCTATGCATGGTTTGTCTTGTTTACTTGGCTTCTTTCATAAGCCGTGAAGCTTGGTTAATTATTTAAAAATTAGAATTTATCATTTTATATAATTAACATCATTATTTTTTTGAATTATTAAATTCATGTATTTACGCTTCGTACGAATCATCGAGAGAATTTGATAAAAATAAAAGATACAATTTGGGATTTTGTTGTGGATTTTAATATTTGGTGCTGTGAGTTTTGAAAGCGTATCTAGACTCGTTTGGGTAAATCGAGTTTTGA
>NW_018193689.1:0-384 GCF_001263595.1 Phalaenopsis equestris
ATTTTTCAAGATTCCCTTACATACTTAAGGAGGGTACCATCGAATGGCCATTTCCCAAAGTCGTCAAACATAGTGAAACCTTACTAATTTGAGCAATCTAATAACTCATTAGTAGTAAGGAGACCATGTCATTGTTGTTGCTTTGTATGAATTTAATAGAAAATCATTTTTTACTTAAAGGAAGGTGGAAGGGAAAATTTACTTTCCATTTAAGTTCAAGTCACAGAAAGAGATAGGTGCTGAGGTCCAGCTCTGAGGATAAAAGAGTTAGGTTCTTACATGAAGTTGGATGGGAGGGGAGGGAATTCTATATTAATGATTGTAAGGTTGAAGGATGCATGTCATGGAATTAGATGCAGGTTGCTAAAATGGCTAGATAGAAGG
>NW_018193690.1:0-385 GCF_001263595.1 Phalaenopsis equestris
TCTATGCCAGGAAGTACATATCTCACAACACAAACAATTCTCACAATTCCTATGTCAAACCTATACTTTATTATTTAGATACAAAACACATTGACATTATAAACTTATGCATGTAAAAATATATTTCACCTTAAAAAAAGAGTTTAATGCATTTTTTAATGTGATATTAAAGATTTGAGTATTATCTGTAAAAATAGGAAAATCTAGTTATGAGATATGTAAGATATTTAAATACATGAGAATTTTATGTATGTAAATATATACCTCATACATCACACGCTCCCTTACCTTTTTTCATTTAAGAATTGTCTAATATGTCAGAGAGAAGATGCTCAGCTCCAAAGTTTGAAGTAATGATAATGACAGTGTTACTGAAATCCACAGT
>NW_018193691.1:0-385 GCF_001263595.1 Phalaenopsis equestris
AAAAAAATAAAATCGAAAACCGTACCGCTGGATTACTCAAAGAGCAAGCACCCTAGCCTCAATGAATCATTCGCTTTACCTAGAACCTCAGCTTCGTAAAGAACCACCTGTTCTTCCCTGTCTTGAATCGTTCTTCAAAACGCGCTTTGGTCTCCTTACAGGCTGTGACCTTCTTATCCCGAGATTGGAGCGCGTCAAGAGTGACAATCTCCTTCAGATCGACATCAAGGGTGTATCGGGTGGGCATGATGTGGGTGTAATTAACAACCTTTAGGAAGGCCTTGACCCTTGATTTCTTCGCCGTCTTCTTGGCCGAATCCTTTCGTATGACCTTTCTAGGGTATTTAGCGATTCCGGCGACGAGGCAGTGACCGTAAGGACGATC
>NW_018193692.1:0-385 GCF_001263595.1 Phalaenopsis equestris
ATATTATTAATTGTTATTTTAATAATTTTTTTTTTTAATTTTAGTAATCATGTTACTCATTGTTAAGTAAGGTGTCTATTTTTATTTTGTAATGTTATGCATTGGATTTTTACTTTTAAAGTATAAAATGTATGGTATGAAAAATTTTGCTGGAAAAAACGTTACTATACAGAGGCAGAATGATCATTCGTCTAGAAACAAATGCAGCACAGTTGTTTTCAAATTGCAAAAACAAACAGACAATCAGCTCATCCGCAGCAGCTTCTGCGTAGCAGCATACTATGACAGCTGCTGCGCTGCAGCTTATTATTAAGCTACAGCTGCCCCAAACAAACCTTAAGTCAATGCACCTTCAAGCTTGTAGTATTATAGTTGTTCTATAGGT
>NW_018193693.1:0-385 GCF_001263595.1 Phalaenopsis equestris
GGGTACAGTGTGCTTGAAATCAGAGCAGTGGAGGAGAGAAATTTGTTTCTACATTTGTGAGAGACCGACGAAGCTTGAGGAATAGTTAAATTGATGATACAGGAGGAGAGTCACATGAGGCTACACTCTGAGCCAAGTGGACTTTCAGGTACGCGATTAGCTTGGCTACATCGAGCTAGTGTATGACATGTGCCCAAGGAGAGACCCGCGGGTGCTACAACTGTGGAGAAATGAGGCCTTTGAGCATGACTTATCCGAAGCCACTAAGGAGAGAAAGATGGGTGGATGTGGACAGTGTAGAGGTCGTGGTCGTAATCGTGGGAGCCCAAGAGGTGGAAGAGGAGGCTACCAGACAAATCTGATGGTAGCAAAGAATGAGGGAAAG
>NW_018193694.1:0-385 GCF_001263595.1 Phalaenopsis equestris
ATATAACACTTGAAATTGATTTATATTCAATTATGTAACACAAATCTCAAAGAAATTCAACTAATTAAGAGATGCAAAAGTATGGTATGGGATAGCCCACACAAGGAAGATCAAATGCTCATCATCTGAGGATCAAATACTTGATCGATTAAGTACAAATTCTTTTGAGTCAGTACCTGAAGCTGTTCAAATGAAGGTCATCCGAGCCAAAAACCAAGATCTATTGGGGCCAAGAGAAGGCATTAGCTCAATTCTCGTTCCAATGTAGGAGTCTCAAAAACTAAGATCTATTAAGCTCATGTTTACGCTCTATTCTTTGGATACGATTCACATTACAGATTCAAGTTTAACAAACTAAAAAGTGGGATAAAAGTGAAAAAAAAAA
>NW_018193695.1:0-385 GCF_001263595.1 Phalaenopsis equestris
CATACATTTGGAAACAATGAAAATTCCTGAAATTTAAAAATATAATTACTCAGCTTAACCTTTATAAGCCCTTTTTATGTGCTTACTTATTTACTTAATCACTTTGTTGATTCTCTACAAGCTATTATTGTCATTCAATTAAAGAGCTAAAATATTTTTGAAGTATACATTAATTTAAACATTTTCTTATAACTATTGATAAAATCATAAACATACCTCTAATCACTACTTTCTCCTATTTGAAAACTCCTCAATCCAAAAAGTACTATTCATTTTTTGCATCAAAAGTTCCTCAATCTAAGATTACTAATTCATAATGTTAATATTAATTTAATAACTTTTACTTAAAATAACTTACATACATAAGAAGTTAAACTTTACCTCC
>NW_018193696.1:0-385 GCF_001263595.1 Phalaenopsis equestris
TATATATTAAAAATATTTAATTAATGCTAACTATGAATTAACTAACTCATTTTGATTTATTACTATAATTTATTGTTAATCAAATCGGTTGAGAGCGTGTTTTGTCGATGGAGTTAAAATTGAATAATAATACAAGGGTTGTATGAGGAACCAATTTGAATTAATTATCAATTGAGAATTTTAATGTGTTCATTTTAGAATTCATATTAAAACTTCCTAAAAAATTTAAAAGAAAAATTATATTATTCAGGCAATTTACTCTAGAAGACAAACTGGAGGCGAGTCTGGGAAACCTCTACATCGAGCAGCCCATCAATTCAGTTAAGAAAATCATGTGCTAAATAAAGAAGAAAACATTTATATATAATTAATAATTAAAATATTG
>NW_018193697.1:0-385 GCF_001263595.1 Phalaenopsis equestris
CTATAGAACATTGGTTTTAGAACCACACGTTCAGCCAAAAACCCAATAAACCGCACAAAGGAAGCCCTATAGAAGGTAACGTGTTAAGCGAATGAGTGTTCTCGATGAAAAGTTCAATAATCATTTTTTTAAGGATTATTTAGATTTTTTTATTTAAAAAATTGAATAAACTTGAGATTTTAAAGCTTGAAGTGTAAATGAACAGGCTTTAACATTGAATCACACATTCATCTAAGCCTGTTAACATACTCATTTGTTATTTAATAAACAACTTGTTGAAAGCTTAATAACATGTCCATTTAATAATGACTTAATTGTTTATTTGATGACTTATTCTATTTATTATATCAACTTTCATATATTTCATGCACTATAAAAATGATTT
>NW_018193698.1:0-385 GCF_001263595.1 Phalaenopsis equestris
CATGCGACAATGATTCTAGTGCTTTTGGAGATGAAAATGAAGTCCCTTCCACTCGAGAAGAATGATGCAGGAGCGTGCTAGGGGATACAGAACCACGTCCTGGACGAACACAGGAGACAAAATCCGGTTCTATTACTGTAGCGGGGAAATTCCAGCTATTTTGCTGCTCCAGCGTTTGTGGGTAGGAGGGCGGCGTCTCTATAGCTTCTTCAAGAATAGGTGGCGGATCTCTGTTGGCAGTCATGCATCATCCAAACCATCATTTTTTGTTTCTTGCTGCTGCTTCTAGCCCGAAAACTGCCAAATTTCTTCTATCCCATTCCAAACTCTGTCGACTTCTCATATTCTCTCCCCCTTACTAGTTTAGAACCACTTCCTCACTAAA
>NW_018193699.1:0-385 GCF_001263595.1 Phalaenopsis equestris
AAAAAAAATGATAAAATAATGTAGAGGTAAAATGAACTTCAATAATTATTTGAACTATATAAAAAATTACTCTTTGGACTTACACAGGTCATTTGGGAATTGTTATTTACCCAGGTATGGTATGATTATGCCTTATGGGTACATGCGTTTAACTCAATAGTGGTGGCCTTTCATCCCAACTCTAAAGTCAGTTAAAGTAAAGAAATAGTTAGTATATATTTAATTTGCAATAAGATTTAATATAGAAATTAACCTTACTAGCCTCCGCTTGTACTCAGTATGTGGGAGCGCCCCACTTGTATGCTTAGAGGCCCCCATGCACAGTCAAAGCGTCAATTTTCCTTGTCATGTTGACTCTTCTTACAGTAATCAGGAGCATCTCATG
>NW_018193700.1:0-385 GCF_001263595.1 Phalaenopsis equestris
CCATTTTAACTTTATAGAAGTGAAATACACATTTTCATGCATATATATATATAAGCGATATGTAATTAAAAATTGATGTTTAGGTCTTAGATATGTAAATACATATGATTTTTATGGTACATATGTAAATTTTACTTGTTTTTAATGTTTAAATTTTTCAACAAGACTTTCAATTATTAGTCATAAAGAAGCGCCGGGCAGTCTACACTATGTTTTTAGCGAGTTACTTATGCGAGTTGGCTTGAACTCGACTCGTTAATGAGTGCACAAATCGATCTTATTGAGTCATCAGTTAGACATCGATTTCTCATTACATTTGAGCTCGATCGCATTAATTAGGATCAAAATTAGCTTAACACATTTCCACAGTCTAGCTCAAATGATA
>NW_018193701.1:0-385 GCF_001263595.1 Phalaenopsis equestris
CATTTGCTTGTGATATTCCATGCACACATTTCCTTACGTGGTAGGGATGACGACGATACCACAAATCACCAAATTATAAGTACCTGTACACATTTTTCTTAGAATGGTGGGAAAATCCTGCTATCATTTGTTTGCTTTTTACAGGTCCAAAGACTTGTATAAATATTTCTTTGCGTGGCTGGATGCTTGACTTTTGGTCATGGCGCAAGTCATCTACATTTGCATTTTTTTGCATGGCGGGCATACCTGTTTCAACCCAATTCCCCGGGGAGGGGATTTAGATTGTTGTCAGATTTTCGACCAAAAGAATCTACACTTAAAAGAATTTAAAAGAACCTATGAAATGCAAAATAACTCAAAATAAAAAGAGAGTTGCAAAAAAAAA
>NW_018193702.1:0-385 GCF_001263595.1 Phalaenopsis equestris
ATTGAGACTGAATAACCAACTTATTGAGAAGGCAAGCAAGAAGCGAGGCATTAAGAAACCATCAATTCATTAATATAAGGAAGGGAAATTTACGTACATACCATGCCATTCTTATATATATACATATATGACATCTAAAGTTTTATATTTATATTTATAATATTTTGGTGCGACAGATCTATGCATGAATATGTTTATTTAACTCTTTTAAAGTAGGTGATAGTCCATAAATATTAAGCTTTGGGTTGTTAGATATGTAAATATATAAGAATGTTGTGGTATGTATGTAAATGCTTTTCAATAAAGAATTAAACAAACAGATTAGGAAGGCAATACTACCTTAACCTCTAGCTGTCTCCCTCCATAAAATCTACTTTAATTGATT
>NW_018193703.1:0-385 GCF_001263595.1 Phalaenopsis equestris
TGGGGTATAAGCGTCAAATGACTCTTCCTCATATAGAATCCCTTTTCCTTTATTTAGCAATACAATTGGCATAGTGATGGTGAATCTGGTAGTAGGACCATAAACAATTCTTGAAGAAGTCCTAATGCTCCTAACGACAGACTTTGTAGCAATAGTAAGGTTCTCTTCAACCAATACCTTTGGAGGGAAGAATTCATTAGCAGATTTCAAGTTGAACTCTACAATAGGCTCTATGGACTTATCTATTTTGAACTTCATTACTGTTACAACCACATTCTCAAACTTGATTCCAATATCATCGAACCGATGTCCAAACTTAATAACCACTAGGTCAGGAAGCACATCCCCATTGACAAAGAACTCCATTCCGGAGGTGAAAGAAAAG
>NW_018193704.1:0-385 GCF_001263595.1 Phalaenopsis equestris
GTATAATATATTTATATATAAACATATTATATATAAATCAAAATATATATAATATTTTGATTTAACTTCATTTGTCAAACCAAAAGTCATTATAACATGAGCGCGAGTTATAGTCTTTACAAACTATATTTCTAAAGACTATAATTTGTCAAACATATTATAGTTTGATTTGAAGACAAATTGATTTAACTTCAAACTGATTTCGAAATATAGTTTGATTTAATGACTTTTGAAATAAGTCATTAAATCTCTCTTTGACAAATGAAGTTAAATCAATTTGTCAAATCAAACTATAATATGTTCCCCCCCCTCATGTTATAAAGCATCAATTGTCATCGAAAATAGTTACCATATTTCGAGCCTCATAATTTAACTTCAAAACATG
>NW_018193705.1:0-385 GCF_001263595.1 Phalaenopsis equestris
CTTTTAATATCTCATCTCATATCAATATTACTCCCACTATTCCTCAGATAAAATCATTTCTCAATCAATCTTTCTTAGAATTATCAAACAACCATCATAACGTTCTTATTTCTATCATATATTGTTTTTTATTAATAAATTATTGGATGTTCAACACTTAAAATGATACGACATTACTAATCCAATGGAACTTCTATAAGACTTACCTTTATGTTTCCATAATAAGTTCATCTTTTATAGAACTTGTGAAGCACAACTCAATTAACCACTCATCCTTGACAAAAAAGTTATGTAATATATCCAAGATGTTGTCACTTTATCTTCAGAAATATTGACCAATAATTAGTGATATCACATTTACTAAATTCGATTATATATGCTCAGT
>NW_018193706.1:0-385 GCF_001263595.1 Phalaenopsis equestris
AAAAAAAAATTCAAATGAGCTAAACATGACTTGATAAAGTCATGCTATGTTATCTAAATAACACATTAAAATTTGTCTTTGATTAAAGAAATATTTCAATGACATGTTGCATATTATTTAAAAAAATGTACTCAATAACACAGTTGTATTAGCAAAAAAACGAATGGCATGAATTTAATACTACTTTGTACTTCAGAGTGTTTGGTTTGATTAGTAAAATAGCACTGGAAATCAGTCATGTAACATTTGCTGTCTATTCATTTATTTATTCACTATTAGAAAAATTTACATAGATACCTCTCAATTCCCATGTATTTACATATCTCAGACCTAAACTTCAATTTGTACATACTGCCACCTTTCCCATGCAGGCAAATGTATTTCA
>NW_018193707.1:0-385 GCF_001263595.1 Phalaenopsis equestris
TCGAGGAAACAAAGCAAGAAATCCAAGTTGTACTCCAAAACTCGTATCATGAACCTTCAGAGTAGGTGATTCCTTTCGTGTTAATTCTTGTAGCCAAAAAAGGGAAACAAGTGGATCAAATATATATATATATATATATAAGGCAAAGGTTCCAGGTGTTTGATGTGCTTAAGAAAACCATTCAAGTTATAACTAAATACACAAATAACCTGAAAAAGAAAATGGCACCACTGCATAAAGTAAAAAAGCAACAAAAGAAGGAACAATAAATGGAAACAACACCTACAATCTCTTGATAAAATGAAAATCCAAAGAGTCACCCCATTAAAACATCCTAAGTTCAGGAGGATGCAAAACATCGACAATAGTGTTATCCAAAACTTTT
>NW_018193708.1:0-385 GCF_001263595.1 Phalaenopsis equestris
GCTTTGTGATATATATGAATTGATTCATACCAATAAAATAATAAATTCGCTTAACCATGAAACTTCCATCTAATTTAATATTCCTAATTTAAAATAAGCGAGCCCTTTGACGGAGTGTTATTACTATTATTATCATTAACATTAAAGTAGGGCAGTGTGGAAGCACTCCAATTATTATTTAATTTCTTCAGATTTCATTCATGTAATTATAAATATTAATCTTTTAGAGGCAAATAATTAAATTTTTACACTTGATAATAGGAAAAAATATCACCAGTTTAGGAAATTGATTTAAAATTATGACGTCAAATTTGACTTGTTGAAACACGTGGCATTGAATTTTTTTTTTCTCTTAACATATATTTATATTTTGTGTTAGACGGGT
>NW_018193709.1:0-385 GCF_001263595.1 Phalaenopsis equestris
AACAATTTCTTAGAAAGTTTATATGAGAGTTATAAATATATATGTTTTTCAAAAAATTAAATAATAACTTTCTTAGAGCCACTAAGCTTTAATAAGTTAGTTGAGAAAAATAGCTTCCTTTCATAAAAATTTCTAGAAAGCAGCAAGAAAAAGTAGTGTCCCAAACAGAGCTATGATGACGACCTGAAAAACAAAATATGTATAAAGTTGTAAATCAAATTTGATTCAGCTTATTTAAATAATATTAAAAGCGTATGAAAATTCAAATATTTTATGTTGCATATTTTAAAGAATCTCTCTGGCCTTATCTCAATTTAGATGATAAATATGTAAATACATAGGAATTAAGAGGTACATATTAAGATATATATATATATATATATAT
>NW_018193710.1:0-385 GCF_001263595.1 Phalaenopsis equestris
CATCATTTGGGGGTTGCTTTACTCACTGTTTGGAGCCATTTTGGGTGCTTTTGTGCGCTGGTTTTGGAGCAGTTTTTGCACCACTTTGGCACCGTTTTAGCACTGATTTTGGGTGCTTTTGTGGACTGGTTTAGGCCGGTTTTGCTGCAGTTCTTGGAGCTTTAAAAGTACCTTTTTAGAGAGGTTTTAGCACTGATTTTGGGTGCTTTGTGGGCTGGTTTTGGAGAAGTTTTTGCACCCCCTTTGGCACTGATTTTGGGTGCCTTTGTTGACTGGTTTTTGGAGCAGTTCTTGCACCGTTTTGGGGCATTTTCCTTTGTGGGCTGATTCGTGTTTAAATTCCTCAACAATTTGGAGCCTCTAAAAATATGTTTTGTGAGTTAAT
>NW_018193711.1:0-385 GCF_001263595.1 Phalaenopsis equestris
GTTTAAATGTCTTTTTAATATAAATTCTTAATTTAAGTCAATAAACCCATTAAATTAAAAATCAATAAATAATAATCTAAAAATTTTTATAAAATTGGTCCTCAGTGAAGATATTGAAAATATTAACCATCTGTAAAAACCCGAAACCTTTTTATATTAATTTAACCACTAAAGTTCATTTTTCAAGAAAAAAGAAATTTTGGCATTAAAATAATTATAATAAGTAAATATAACTTAAAAATTTTTGAAATGTGGTTTTGGAATTTCCTTGTGACCAGAGGCACCTAAGAAAAATAAAATTTATATTAAAACAAATAGTTCAATTTTGGGCTATTTTTGAATTTAAAAATAATTTAAAGTTCAAAAATCATAAAAATACTAAAAT